>NW_028275956.1:0-39011 GCF_052056855.1 Sturnus vulgaris
CCTTCTGCCGTCCGGCGAGAGCTGAACTCCAGCGGTCAGTTGCAGCTCTGCCCAACAGCGTGTTCTCAGTTCTGCGGGCAAGCACGCCCTCTTGCCTTGGCCCCGAGAGCAAAGTCCCGAGCGAGCACTCGACTCAGTGCAATGCACCCGGAAGGACG
Organism: Sturnus vulgaris; assembly: GCF_052056855.1. Taxonomy (NCBI): domain Eukaryota; kingdom Metazoa; phylum Chordata; class Aves; order Passeriformes; family Sturnidae; genus Sturnus; species Sturnus vulgaris. The sequence continues at coordinate 159 of NW_028275956.1, forward strand.
CTCTCGCTCGTCTTTCAAGGAGCGATTACCTACAGCAAAAGCAGCAGAGGCACAAACTGCATGACGAGAAGGGACAACGTAGAACACGTCTCTGTCCTGGCACATTTTCGTGTGCGATACTTCCCTCCGGGTCTTCGGTCCTTGCGAAGCTCTGTGTACTGCGAGCGCTGCTACTCGCAGCTGAGAAGGACCGTGGAGCTAGCGGCGAATTCGGAGAGCTCTTCGCTGCACTGCGCCGCTCGCAAGCGGCTTCGTTCTTCGCCTTTTGCCGTCCGGCGAGAGCTGAACTCCAGCGGTCAGTTGCAGCTCTGCCCAACAGCGTGTTCTCAGTTCTGCGGGCAAGCACGCCCTCTTGCCTTGGCCCCGAGAGCAAAGTCCCGAGCGAGCACTCGACTCAGTGCAATGCACCCGGAAGGACGCTCTCGCTCGTCTTTCAAGGAGCGATTACCTACAGCAAAAGCAGCAGAGGCACAAACTGCATGACGAGAAGGGACAACGTAGAACACGTCTCTGTCCTGGCACATTTTCGTGTGCGATACTTCCCTCCGGGTCTTCGGGCCTTGCGAAGCTCTGTGTACTGCGAGCGCTGCTACTCGCAGCTGAGAAGGACCGTGGAGGTAGCGGCGAATTCGGAGAGCTCTTCGCTGCACTGCGCCGCTCGCAAGCGGCTTCGTTCTTCGCCTTCTGCCGTCCGGCGAGAGCTGAACTCCAGCGGTCAGTTGCAGCTCTGCCCAACAGCGTGTTCTCAGTTCTGCGGGCAAGCACGCCCTCTTGCCTTGGCCCCGAGTGCAAAGTCCCGAGCGAGCACTCGACTCAGTGCAATGCACCCGGAAGGACGCTCTCGCTCGTCTTTCAAGGAGCGATTCCTAACAGCAGAAGCAGCAGAGGCACAAACTGCATGACGAGAAGGGACAACGTAGAACACGTCTCTGTCCTGGCGCATTTTCGTGTGCGATACTTCCCTCCGGGTCTTCGGGCCTTGCGAAGCCCTGTGTACTGCGAGCGCTGCTACTCGCAGCTGAGAAGGACCGTGGAGCTAGCGGCGAATTCGGAGAGCTCTTCGCTGCACTGCGCCGCTCGCAAGCGGCTTCGTTCTTCGCCTTCTGCCGTCCGGCGAGAGCTGAACTCCAGCGGTCAGTTGCAGCTCTGCCCAACAGCGTGTTCTCAGTTCTGCGGGCAAGCACGCCCTCTTGCCTTGGCCCCGAGAGCAAAGTCCCGAGCGAGCACTCGACTCAGTGCAATGCACCCGGAAGGACGCTCTCGCTCGTCTTTCAAGGAGCGATTCCTAACAGCAGAAGCAGCAGAGGCACAAACTGCATGACGAGAAGGGACAACGTAGAACACGTCTCTGTCCTGGCGCATTTTCGTGTGCGATACTTCCCTCCGGGTCTTCGGGCCTTGCGAAGCTCTGTGTACTGCGAGCGCTGCTACTCGCAGCTGAGAAGGACCGTGGAGCTAGCGGCGAATTCGGAGAGTTCTTCGCTGCACTGCGCCGCTCGCAAGCGGCTTCGTTTTCGCCTTTTGCCGTCCGGCGAGAGCTGAACTCCAGCGGTCAGTTGCAGCTCTGCCCAACAGCGTGTTCTCAGTTCTGCGGGCAAGCACGCCCTCTTGCCTTGGCCCCGAGTGCAAAGTCCCGAGCGAGCACTCGACTCAGTGCAATGCACCCGGAAGGACGCTCTCGCTCGCCTTTCAAGGAGCGATTCCTAACAGCAGAAGCAGCAGAGGCACAAACTGCATGACGAGAAGGGACAACGTAGAACACGTCTCTGTCCTGGCGCATTTTCGTGTGCGATACTTCCCTCCGGGTCTTCGGGCCTTGCGAAGCCCTGTGTACTGCGAGCGCTGCTACTCGCAGCTGAGAAGGACCGTGGAGCTAGCGGCGAATTCGGAGAGTTCTTCGCTGCACTGCGCCGCTCGCAAGCGGCTTCGTTTTCGCCTTTTGCCGTCCGGCGAGAGCTGAACTCCAGCGGTCAGTTGCAGCTCTGCCCAACAGCGTGTTCTCAGTTCTGCGGGCAAGCACGCCCTCTTGCCTTGGCCCCGAGTGCAAAGTCCCGAGCGAGCACTCGACTCAGTGCAATGCACCCGGAAGGACGCTCTCGCTCGTCTTTCAAGGAGCGATTCCTAACAGCAGAAGCAGCAGAGGCACAAACTGCATGACGAGAAGGGACAACGTAGAACACGTCTCTGTCCTGGCGCATTTTCGTGTGCGATACTTCCCTCCGGGTCTTCGGGCCTTGCGAAGCTCTGTGTACTGCGAGCGCTGCTACTCGCAGCTGAGAAGGACCGTGGAGCTAGCGGCGAATTCGGAGAGCTCTTCGCTGCACTGCGCCGCTCGCAAGCGGCTTCGTTCTTCGCCTTCTGCCGTCCGGCGAGAGCTGAACTCCAGCGGTCAGTTGCAGCTCTGCCCAACAGCGTGTTCTCAGTTCTGCGGGCAAGCACGCCCTCTTGCCTTGGCCCCGAGTGCAAAGTCCCGAGCGAGCACTCGACTCAGTGCAATGCACCCGGAAGGACGCTCTCGCTCGTCTTTCAAGGAGCGATTCCTAACAGCAGAAGCAGCAGAGGCACAAACTGCATGACGAGAAGGGACAACGTAGAACACGTCTCTGTCCTGGCGCATTTTCGTGTGCGATACTTCCCTCCGGGTCTTCGGGCCTTGCGAAGCTCTGTGTACTGCGAGCGCTGCTACTCGCAGCTGAGAAGGACCGTGGAGCTAGCGGCGAATTCGGAGAGCTCTTCGCTGCACTGCGCCGCTCGCAAGCGGCTTCGTTCTTCGCCTTCTGCCGTCCGGCGAGAGCTGAACTCCAGCGGTCAGTTGCAGCTCTGCCCAACAGCGTGTTCTCAGTTCTGCGGGCAAGCACGCCCTCTTGCCTTGGCCCCGAGAGCAAAGTCCCGAGCGAGCACTCGACTCAGTGCAATGCACCCGGAAGGACGCTCTCGCTCGTCTTTCAAGGAGCGATTCCTAACAGCAGAAGCAGCAGAGGCACAAACTGCATGACGAGAAGGGACAACGTAGAACACGTCTCTGTCCTGGCACATTTCCGTGTGCGATACTCCCCTCCGGGTCTTCGGGCCTTGCGAAGCCCTGTGTACTGCGAGCGCTGCTACTCGCAGCTGAGAAGGACCGTGGAGCTAGCGGCGAATTCGGAGAGCTCTTCGCTGCACTGCGCCGCTCGCAAGCGGCTTCGTTCTTCGCCTTTTGCCGTCCGGCGAGAGCTGAACTCCAGCGGTCAGTTGCAGCTCTGCCCAACAGCGTGTTCTCAGTTCTGCGGGCAAGCACGCCCTCTTGCCTTGGCCCCGAGTGCAAAGACCCGAGCGAGCACTCGACTCAGTGCAATGCACCCGGAAGGACGCTCTCGCTCGTCTTTCAAGGAGCGATTACCTACAGCAGAAGCAGCAGAGGCACAAACTGCATGACGAGAAGGGACAACGTAGAACACGTCTCTGTCCTGGCACATTTTCGTGTGCGATACTTCCCTCCGGGTCTTCGGGCCTTGCGAAGCCCTGTGTACTGCGAGCGCTGCTACTCGCAGCTGAGAAGGACCGTGGAGCTAGCGGCGAATTCGGAGAGCTCTTCGCTGCACTGCGCCGCTCGCAAGCGGCTTCGTTCTTCGCCTTCTGCCGTCCGGCGAGAGCTGAACTCCAGCGGTCAGTTGCAGCTCTGCCCAACAGCGTGTTCTCAGTTCTGCGGGCAAGCACGCCCTCTTGCCTTGGCCCCGAGAGCAAAGTCCCGAGCGAGCACTCGACTCAGTGCAATGCACCCGGAAGGACGCTCTCGCTCGCCTTTCAAGGAGCGATTCCTAACAGCAGAAGCAGCAGAGGCACAAACTGCATGACGAGAAGGGACAACGTAGAACACGTCTCTGTCCTGGCACATTTTCGTGTGCGAAACTTCCCTCCGGGTCTTCGGGCCTTGCGAAGCCCTGTGTACTGCGAGCGCTGCTACTCGCAGCTGAGAAGGACCGTGGAGCTAGCGGCGAATTCGGAGAGCTCTTCGCTGCACTGCGCCGCTCGCAAGCGGCTTCGTTCTTCGCCTTCTGCCGTCCGGCGAGAGCTGAACTCCAGCGGTCAGTTGCAGCTCTGCCCAACAGCGTGTTCTCAGTTCTGCGGGCAAGCACGCCCTCTTGCCTTGGCCCCGAGAGCAAAGTCCCGAGCGAGCACTCGACTCAGTGCAATGCACCCGGAAGGACGCTCTCGCTCGCCTTTCAAGGAGCGATTCCTAACAGCAGAAGCAGCAGAGGCACAAACTGCATGACGAGAAGGGACAACGTAGAACACGTCTCTGTCCTGGCACATTTTCGTGTGCGATACTTCCCTCCGGGTCTTCGGGCCTTGCGAAGCCCTGTGTACTGCGAGCGCTGCTACTCGCAGCTGAGAAGGACCGTGGAGCTAGCGGCGAATTCGGAGAGCTCTTCGCTGCACTGCGCCGCTCGCAAGCGGCTTCGTTCTTCGCCTTCTGCCGTCCGGCGAGAGCTGAACTCCAGCGGTCAGTTGCAGCTCTGCCCAACAGCGTGTTCTCAGTTCTGCGGGCAAGCACGCCCTCTTGCCTTGGCCCCGAGAGCAAAGTCCCGAGCGAGCACTCGACTCAGTGCAATGCACCCGGAAGGACGCTCTCGCTCGTCTTTCAAGGAGCGATTCCTAACAGCAGAAACAGCAGAGGCACAAACTGCATGACGAGAAGGGACAACGTAGAACACGTCTCTGTCCTGGCACATTTTCGTGTGCGATACTTCCCTCCGGGTCTTCGGGCCTTGCGAAGCCCTGTGTACTGCGAGCGCTGCTACTCGCAGCTGAGAAGGACCGTGGAGCTAGCGGCGAATTCGGAGAGCTCTTCGCTGCACTGCGCCGCTCGCAAGCGGCTTCGTTCTTCGCCTTCTGCCGTCCGGCGAGAGCTGAACTCCAGCGGTCAGTTGCAGCTCTGCCCAACAGCGTGTTCTCAGTTCTGCGGGCAAGCACGCCCTCTTGCCTTGGCCCCGAGAGCAAAGTCCCGAGCGAGCACTCGACTCAGTGCAATGCACCCGGAAGGACGCTCTCGCTCGCCTTTCAAGGAGCGATTCCTAACAGCAGAAGCAGCAGAGGCACAAACTGCATGACGAGAAGGGACAACGTAGAACACGTCTCTGTCCTGGCGCATTTTCGTGTGCGATACTTCCCTCCGGGTCTTCGGGCCTTGCGAAGCCCTGTGTACTGCGAGCGCTGCTACTCGCAGCTGAGAAGGACCGTGGAGCTAGCGGCGAATTCGGAGAGCTCTTCGCTGCACTGCGCCGCTCGCAAGCGGCTTCGTTCTTCGCCTTCTGCCGTCCGGCGAGAGCTGAACTCCAGCGGTCAGTTGCAGCTCTGCCCAACAGCGTGTTCTCAGTTCTGCGGGCAAGCACGCCCTCTTGCCTTGGCCCCGAGAGCAAAGTCCCGAGCGAGCACTCGACTCAGTGCAATGCACCCGGAAGGACGCTCTCGCTCGTCTTTCAAGGAGCGATTCCTAACAGCAGAAGCAGCAGAGGCACAAACTGCATGACGAGAAGGGACAACGTAGAACACGTCTCTGTCCTGGCACATTTTCGTGTGCGATACTTCCCTCCGGGTCTTCGGGCCTTGCGAAGCCCTGTGTACTGCGAGCGCTGCTACTCGCAGCTGAGAAGGACCGTGGAGCTAGCGGCGAATTCGGAGAGCTCTTCGCTGCACTGCGCCGCTCGCAAGCGGCTTCGTTCTTCGCCTTCTGCCGTCCGGCGAGAGCTGAACTCCAGCGGTCAGTTGCAGCTCTGCCCAACAGCGTGTTCTCAGTTCTGCGGGCAAGCACGCCCTCTTGCCTTGGCCCCGAGAGCAAAGTCCCGAGCGAGCACTCGACTCAGTGCAATGCACCCGGAAGGACGCTCTCGCTCGCCTTTCAAGGAGCGATTCCTAACAGCAGAAGCAGCAGAGGCACAAACTGCATGACGAGAAGGGACAACGTAGAACACGTCTCTGTCCTGGCGCATTTTCGTGTGCGATACTTCCCTCCGGGTCTTCGGGCCTTGCGAAGCCCTGTGTACTGCGAGCGCTGCTACTCGCAGCTGAGAAGGACCGTGGAGCTAGCGGCGAATTCGGAGAGCTCTTCGCTGCACTGCGCCGCTCGCAAGCGGCTTCGTTCTTCGCCTTCTGCCGTCCGGCGAGAGCTGAACTCCAGCGGTCAGTTGCAGCTCTGCCCAACAGCGTGTTCTCAGTTCTGCGGGCAAGCACGCCCTCTTGCCTTGGCCCCGAGAGCAAAGTCCCGAGCGAGCACTCGACTCAGTGCAATGCACCCGGAAGGACGCTCTCGCTCGCCTTTCAAGGAGCGATTCCTAACAGCAGAAGCAGCAGAGGCACAAACTGCATGACGAGAAGGGACAACGTAGAACACGTCTCTGTCCTGGCGCATTTTCGTGTGCGATACTTCCCTCCGGGTCTTCGGGCCTTGCGAAGCTCTGTGTACTGCGAGCGCTGCTACTCGCAGCTGAGAAGGACCGTGGAGCTAGCGGCGAATTCGGAGAGTTCTTCGCTGCACTGCGCCGCTCGCAAGCGGCTTCGTTTTCGCCTTTTGCCGTCCGGCGAGAGCTGAACTCCAGCGGTCAGTTGCAGCTCTGCCCAACAGCGTGTTCTCAGTTCTGCGGGCAAGCACGCCCTCTTGCCTTGGCCCCGAGAGCAAAGTCCCGAGCGAGCACTCGACTCAGTGCAATGCACCCGGAAGGACGCTCTCGCTCGTCTTTCAAGGAGCGATTCCTAACAGCAGAAGCAGCAGAGGCACAAACTGCATGACGAGAAGGGACAACGTAGAACACGTCTCTGTCCTGGCACATTTTCGTGTGCGATACTTCCCTCCGGGTCTTCGGGCCTTGCGAAGCCCTGTGTACTGCGAGCGCTGCTACTCGCAGCTGAGAAGGACCGTGGAGCTAGCGGCGAATTCGGAGAGCTCTTCGCTGCACTGCGCCGCTCGCAAGCGGCTTCGTTCTTCGCCTTCTGCCGTCCGGCGAGAGCTGAACTCCAGCGGTCAGTTGCAGCTCTGCCCAACAGCGTGTTCTCAGTTCTGCGGGCAAGCACGCCCTCTTGCCTTGGCCCCGAGTGCAAAGTCCCGAGCGAGCACTCGACTCAGTGCAATGCACCCGGAAGGACGCTCTCGCTCGTCTTTCAAGGAGCGATTCCTAACAGCAGAAGCAGCAGAGGCACAAACTGCATGACGAGAAGGGACAACGTAGAACACGTCTCTGTCCTGGCACATTTCCGTGTGCGATACTTCCCTCCGGGTCTTCGGGCCTTGCGAAGCCCTGTGTACTGCGAGCGCTGCTACTCGCAGCTGAGAAGGACCGTGGAGCTAGCGGCGAATTCGGAGAGCTCTTCGCTGCACTGCGCCGCTCGCAAGCGGCTTCGTTCTTCGCCTTCTGCCGTCCGGCGAGAGCTGAACTCCAGCGGTCAGTTGCAGCTCTGCCCAACAGCGTGTTCTCAGTTCTGCGGGCAAGCACGCCCTCTTGCCTTGGCCCCGAGTGCAAAGTCCCGAGCGAGCACTCGACTCAGTGCAATGCACCCGGAAGGACGCTCTCGCTCGTCTTTCAAGGAGCGATTCCTAACAGCAGAAGCAGCAGAGGCACAAACTGCATGACGAGAAGGGACAACGTAGAACACGTCTCTGTCCTGGCGCATTTCCGTGTGCCATACTTCCCTCCGGGTCTTCGGGCCTTGCGAAGCTCTGTGTACTGCGAACGCTGCTACTCGCAGCTGAGAAGGACCGTGGAGCTAGCGGCGAATTCGGAGAGCTCTTCGCTGCACTGCGCCGCTCGCAAGCGGCTTCGTTCTTCGCCTTCTGCCGTCCGGCGAGAGCTGAACTCCAGCGGTCAGTTGCAGCTCTGCCCAACAGCGTGTTCTCAGTTCTGCGGGCAAGCACGCCCTCTTGCCTTGGCCCCGAGAGCAAAGTCCCGAGCGAGCACTCGACTCAGTGCAATGCACCCGGAAGGACGCTCTCGCTCGTCTTTCAAGGAGCGATTACCTACAGCAGAAGCAGCAGAGGCACAAACTGCATGACGAGAAGGGACAACGTAGAACACGTCTCTGTCCTGGCACATTTTCGTGTGCGATACTTCCCTCCGGGTCTTCGGGCCTTGCGAAGCTCTGTGTACTGCGAGCGCTGCTACTCGCAGCTGAGAAGGACCGTGGAGCTAGCGGCGAATTCGGAGAGCTCTTCGCTGCACTGCGCCGCTCGCAAGCGGCTTCGTTCTTCGCCTTTTGCCGTCCGGCGAGAGCTGAACTCCAGCGGTCAGTTGCAGCTCTGCCCAACAGCGTGTTCTCAGTTCTGCGGGCAAGCACGCCCTCTTGCCTTGGCCCCGAGAGCAAAGTCCCGAGCGAGCACTCGACTCAGTGCAATGCACCCGGAAGGACGCTCTCGCTCGTCTTTCAAGGAGCGATTACCTACAGCAGAAGCAGCAGAGGCACAAACTGCATGACGAGAAGGGACAACGTAGAACACGTCTCTGTCCTGGCACATTTTCGTGTGCGATACTTCCCTCCGGGTCTTCGGGCCTTGCGAAGCCCTGTGTACTGCGAGCGCTGCTACTCGCAGCTGAGAAGGACCGTGGAGCTAGCGGCGAATTCGGAGAGCTCTTCGCTGCACTGCGCCGCTCGCAAGCGGCTTCGTTCTTCGCCTTCTGCCGTCCGGCGAGAGCTGAACTCCAGCGGTCAGTTGCAGCTCTGCCCAACAGCGTGTTCTCAGTTCTGCGGGCAAGCACGCCCTCTTGCCTTGGCCCCGAGAGCAAAGTCCCGAGCGAGCACTCGACTCAGTGCAATGCACCCGGAAGGACGCTCTCGCTCGTCTTTCAAGGAGCGATTCCTAACAGCAGAAGCAGCAGAGGCACAAACTGCATGACGAGAAGGGACAACGTAGAACACGTCTCTGTCCTGGCGCATTTTCGTGTGCGATACTTCCCTCCGGGTCTTCGGGCCTTGCGAAGCCCTGTGTACTGCGAGCGCTGCTACTCGCAGCTGAGAAGGACCGTGGAGCTAGCGGCGAATTCGGAGAGCTCTTCGCTGCACTGCGCCGCTCGCAAGCGGCTTCGTTCTTCGCCTTCTGCCGTCCGGCGAGAGCTGAACTCCAGCGGTCAGTTGCAGCTCTGCCCAACAGCGTGTTCTCAGTTCTGCGGGCAAGCACGCCCTCTTGCCTTGGCCCCGAGTGCAAAGTCCCGAGCGAGCACTCGACTCAGTGCAATGCACCCGGAAGGACGCTCTCGCTCGTCTTTCAAGGAGCGATTCCTAACAGCAGAAGCAGCAGAGGCACAAACTGCATGACGAGAAGGGACAACGTAGAACACGTCTCTGTCCTGGCACATTTTCGTGTGCGATACTTCCCTCCGGGTCTTCGGGCCTTGCGAAGCCCTGTGTACTGCGAGCGCTGCTACTCGCAGCTGAGAAGGACCGTGGAGCTAGCGGCGAATTCGGAGAGCTCTTCGCTGCACTGCGCCGCTCGCAAGCGGCTTCGTTCTTCGCCTTCTGCCGTCCGGCGAGAGCTGAACTCCAGCGGTCAGTTGCAGCTCTGCCCAACAGCGTGTTCTCAGTTCTGCGGGCAAGCACGCCCTCTTGCCTTGGCCCCGAGTGCAAAGTCCCGAGCGAGCACTCGACTCAGTGCAATGCACCCGGAAGGACGCTCTCGCTCGTCTTTCAAGGAGCGATTCCTAACAGCAGAAGCAGCAGAGGCACAAACTGCATGACGAGAAGGGACAACGTAGAACACGTCTCTGTCCTGGCACATTTCCGTGTGCCATACTTCCCTCCGGGTCTTCGGGCCTTGCGAAGCTCTGTGTACTGCGAGCGCTGCTACTCGCAGCTGAGAAGGACCGTGGAGCTAGCGGCGAATTCGGAGAGCTCTTCGCTGCACTGCGCCGCTCGCAAGCGGCTTCGTTCTTCGCCTTCTGCCGTCCGGCGAGAGCTGAACTCCAGCGGTCAGTTGCAGCTCTGCCCAACAGCGTGTTCTCAGTTCTGCGGGCAAGCACGCCCTCTTGCCTTGGCCCCGAGAGCAAAGTCCCGAGCGAGCACTCGACTCAGTGCAATGCACCCGGAAGGACGCTCTCGCTCGTCTTTCAAGGAGCGATTACCTACAGCAAAAGCAGCAGAGGCACAAACTGCATGACGAGAAGGGACAACGTAGAACACGTCTCTGTCCTGGCACATTTTCGTGTGCGATACTTCCCTCCGGGTCTTCGGGCCTTGCGAAGCCCTGTGTACTGCGAGCGCTGCTACTCGCAGCTGAGAAGGACCGTGGAGCTAGCGGCGAATTCGGAGAGCTCTTCGCTGCACTGCGCCGCTCGCAAGCGGCTTCGTTCTTCGCCTTCTGCCGTCCGGCGAGAGCTGAACTCCAGCGGTCAGTTGCAGCTCTGCCCAACAGCGTGTTCTCAGTTCTGCGGGCAAGCACGCCCTCTTGCCTTGGCCCCGAGAGCAAAGTCCCGAGCGAGCACTCGACTCAGTGCAATGCACCCGGAAGGACGCTCTCGCTCGTCTTTCAAGGAGCGATTACCTACAGCAAAAGCAGCAGAGGCACAAACTGCATGACGAGAAGGGACAACGTAGAACACGTCTCTGTCCTGGCACATTTTCGTGTGCGATACTTCCCTCCGGGTCTTCGGGCCTTGCGAAGCCCTGTGTACTGCGAGCGCTGCTACTCGCAGCTGAGAAGGACCGTGGAGCTAGCGGCGAATTCGGAGAGCTCTTCGCTGCACTGCGCCGCTCGCAAGCGGCTTCGTTTTCGCCTTTTGCCGTCCGGCGAGAGCTGAACTCCAGCGGTCAGTTGCAGCTCTGCCCAACAGCGTGTTCTCAGTTCTGCGGGCAAGCACGCCCTCTTGCCTTGGCCCCGAGTGCAAAGTCCCGAGCGAGCACTCGACTCAGTGCAATGCACCCGGAAGGACGCTCTCGCTCGTCTTTCAAGGAGCGATTCCTAACAGCAGAAGCAGCAGAGGCACAAACTGCATGACGAGAAGGGACAACGTAGAACACGTCTCTGTCCTGGCGCATTTTCGTGTGCGATACTTCCCTCCGGGTCTTCGGGCCTTGCGAAGCTCTGTGTACTGCGAGCGCTGCTACTCGCAGCTGAGAAGGACCGTGGAGCTAGCGGCGAATTCGGAGAGCTCTTCGCTGCACTGCGCCGCTCGCAAGCGGCTTCGTTCTTCGCCTTCTGCCGTCCGGCGAGAGCTGAACTCCAGCGGTCAGTTGCAGCTCTGCCCAACAGCGTGTTCTCAGTTCTGCGGGCAAGCACGCCCTCTTGCCTTGGCCCCGAGAGCAAAGTCCCGAGCGAGCACTCGACTCAGTGCAATGCACCCGGAAGGACGCTCTCGCTCGCCTTTCAAGGAGCGATTCCTAACAGCAGAAGCAGCAGAGGCACAAACTGCATGACGAGAAGGGACAACGTAGAACACGTCTCTGTCCTGGCGCATTTTCGTGTGCGAAACTTCCCTCCGGGTCTTCGGGCCTTGCGAAGCCCTGTGTACTGCGAGCGCTGCTACTCGCAGCTGAGAAGGACCGTGGAGCTAGCGGCGAATTCGGAGAGCTCTTCGCTGCACTGCGCCGCTCGCAAGCGGCTTCGTTCTTCGCCTTCTGCCGTCCGGCGAGAGCTGAACTCCAGCGGTCAGTTGCAGCTCTGCCCAACAGCGTGTTCTCAGTTCTGCGGGCAAGCACGCCCTCTTGCCTTGGCCCCGAGAGCAAAGCCCCGAGCGAGCACTCGACTCAGTGCAATGCACCCGGAAGGACGCTCTCGCTCGCCTTTCAAGGAGCGATTCCTAACAGCAGAAGCAGCAGAGGCACAAACTGCATGACGAGAAGGGACAACGTAGAACACGTCTCTGTCCTGGCGCATTTTCGTGTGCGAAACTTCCCTCCGGGTCTTCGGGCCTTGCGAAGCCCTGTGTACTGCGAGCGCTGCTACTCGCAGCTGAGAAGGACCGTGGAGCTAGCGGCGAATTCGGAGAGCTCTTCGCTGCACTGCGCCGCTCGCAAGCGGCTTCGTTCTTCGCCTTCTGCCGTCCGGCGAGAGCTGAACTCCAGCGGTCAGTTGCAGCTCTGCCCAACAGCGTGTTCTCAGTTCTGCGGGCAAGCACGCCCTCTTGCCTTGGCCCCGAGAGCAAAGTCCCGAGCGAGCACTCGACTCAGTGCAATGCACCCGGAAGGACGCTCTCGCTCGCCTTTCAAGGAGCGATTACCTACAGCAAAAGCAGCAGAGGCACAAACTGCATGACGAGAAGGGACAACGTAGAACACGTCTCTGTCCTGGCGCATTTTCGTGTGCGATACTTCCCTCCGGGTCTTCGGGCCTTGCGAAGCCCTGTGTACTGCGAGCGCTGCTACTCGCAGCTGAGAAGGACCGTGGAGCTAGCGGCGAATTCGGAGAGCTCTTCGCTGCACTGCGCCGCTCGCAAGCGGCTTCGTTTTCGCCTTTTGCCGTCCGGCGAGAGCTGAACTCCAGCGGTCAGTTGCAGCTCTGCCCAACAGCGTGTTCTCAGTTCTGCGGGCAAGCACGCCCTCTTGCCTTGGCCCCGAGTGCAAAGTCCCGAGCGAGCACTCGACTCAGTGCAATGCACCCGGAAGGACGCTCTCGCTCGTCTTTCAAGGAGCGATTCCTAACAGCAGAAGCAGCAGAGGCACAAACTGCATGACGAGAAGGGACAACGTAGAACACGTCTCTGTCCTGGCGCATTTTCGTGTGCGATACTTCCCTCCGGGTCTTCGGGCCTTGCGAAGCCCTGTGTACTGCGAGCGCTGCTACTCGCAGCTGAGAAGGACCGTGGAGCTAGCGGCGAATTCGGAGAGCTCTTCGCTGCACTGCGCCGCTCGCAAGCGGCTTCGTTCTTCGCCTTCTGCCGTCCGGCGAGAGCTGAACTCCAGCGGTCAGTTGCAGCTCTGCCCAACAGCGTGTTCTCAGTTCTGCGGGCAAGCACGCCCTCTTGCCTTGGCCCCGAGAGCAAAGTCCCGAGCGAGCACTCGACTCAGTGCAATGCACCCGGAAGGACGCTCTCGCTCGTCTTTCAAGGAGCGATTCCTAACAGCAGAAGCAGCAGAGGCACAAACTGCATGACGAGAAGGGACAACGTAGAACACGTCTCTGTCCTGGCACATTTTCGTGTGCGATACTTCCCTCCGGGTCTTCGGGCCTTGCGAAGCCCTGTGTACTGCGAGCGCTGCTACTCGCAGCTGAGAAGGACCGTGGAGCTAGCGGCGAATTCGGAGAGCTCTTCGCTGCACTGCGCCGCTCGCAAGCGGCTTCGTTCTTCGCCTTCTGCCGTCCGGCGAGAGCTGAACTCCAGCGGTCAGTTGCAGCTCTGCCCAACAGCGTGTTCTCAGTTCTGCGGGCAAGCACGCCCTCTTGCCTTGGCCCCGAGTGCAAAGTCCCGAGCGAGCACTCGACTCAGTGCAATGCACCCGGAAGGACGCTCTCGCTCGCCTTTCAAGGAGCGATTCCTAACAGCAGAAGCAGCAGAGGCACAAACTGCATGACGAGAAGGGACAACGTAGAACACGTCTCTGTCCTGGCACATTTCCGTGTGCCATACTTCCCTCCGGGTCTTCGGGCCTTGCGAAGCTCTGTGTACTGCGAGCGCTGCTACTCGCAGCTGAGAAGGACCGTGGAGCTAGCGGCGAATTCGGAGAGCTCTTCGCTGCACTGCGCCGCTCGCAAGCGGCTTCGTTCTTCGCCTTCTGCCGTCCGGCGAGAGCTGAACTCCAGCGGTCAGTTGCAGCTCTGCCCAACAGCGTGTTCTCAGTTCTGCGGGCAAGCACGCCCTCTTGCCTTGGCCCCGAGAGCAAAGTCCCGAGCGAGCACTCGACTCAGTGCAATGCACCCGGAAGGACGCTCTCGCTCGTCTTTCAAGGAGCGATTACCTACAGCAAAAGCAGCAGAGGCACAAACTGCATGACGAGAAGGGACAACGTAGAACACGTCTCTGTCCTGGCACATTTTCGTGTGCGATACTTCCCTCCGGGTCTTCGGTCCTTGCGAAGCTCTGTGTACTGCGAGCGCTGCTACTCGCAGCTGAGAAGGACCGTGGAGCTAGCGGCGAATTCGGAGAGCTCTTCGCTGCACTGCGCCGCTCGCAAGCGGCTTCGTTCTTCGCCTTTTGCCGTCCGGCGAGAGCTGAACTCCAGCGGTCAGTTGCAGCTCTGCCCAACAGCGTGTTCTCAGTTCTGCGGGCAAGCACGCCCTCTTGCCTTGGCCCCGAGAGCAAAGTCCCGAGCGAGCACTCGACTCAGTGCAATGCACCCGGAAGGACGCTCTCGCTCGTCTTTCAAGGAGCGATTACCTACAGCAAAAGCAGCAGAGGCACAAACTGCATGACGAGAAGGGACAACGTAGAACACGTCTCTGTCCTGGCACATTTTCGTGTGCGATACTTCCCTCCGGGTCTTCGGGCCTTGCGAAGCTCTGTGTACTGCGAGCGCTGCTACTCGCAGCTGAGAAGGACCGTGGAGGTAGCGGCGAATTCGGAGAGCTCTTCGCTGCACTGCGCCGCTCGCAAGCGGCTTCGTTCTTCGCCTTCTGCCGTCCGGCGAGAGCTGAACTCCAGCGGTCAGTTGCAGCTCTGCCCAACAGCGTGTTCTCAGTTCTGCGGGCAAGCACGCCCTCTTGCCTTGGCCCCGAGTGCAAAGTCCCGAGCGAGCACTCGACTCAGTGCAATGCACCCGGAAGGACGCTCTCGCTCGTCTTTCAAGGAGCGATTCCTAACAGCAGAAGCAGCAGAGGCACAAACTGCATGACGAGAAGGGACAACGTAGAACACGTCTCTGTCCTAGCGCATTTTCGTGTGCGATACTTCCCTCCGGGTCTTCGGGCCTTGCGAAGCCCTGTGTACTGCGAGCGCTGCTACTCGCAGCTGAGAAGGACCGTGGAGCTAGCGGCGAATTCGGAGAGCTCTTCGCTGCACTGCGCCGCTCGCAAGCGGCTTCGTTCTTCGCCTTCTGCCGTCCGGCGAGAGCTGAACTCCAGCGGTCAGTTGCAGCTCTGCCCAACAGCGTGTTCTCAGTTCTGCGGGCAAGCACGCCCTCTTGCCTTGGCCCCGAGAGCAAAGTCCCGAGCGAGCACTCGACTCAGTGCAATGCACCCGGAAGGACGCTCTCGCTCGTCTTTCAAGGAGCGATTCCTAACAGCAGAAGCAGCAGAGGCACAAACTGCATGACGAGAAGGGACAACGTAGAACACGTCTCTGTCCTGGCGCATTTTCGTGTGCGATACTTCCCTCCGGGTCTTCGGGCCTTGCGAAGCCCTGTGTACTGCGAGCGCTGCTACTCGCAGCTGAGAAGGACCGTGGAGCTAGCGGCGAATTCGGAGAGTTCTTCGCTGCACTGCGCCGCTCGCAAGCGGCTTCGTTTTCGCCTTTTGCCGTCCGGCGAGAGCTGAACTCCAGCGGTCAGTTGCAGCTCTGCCCAACAGCGTGTTCTCAGTTCTGCGGGCAAGCACGCCCTCTTGCCTTGGCCCCGAGTGCAAAGTCCCGAGCGAGCACTCGACTCAGTGCAATGCACCCGGAAGGACGCTCTCGCTCGCCTTTCAAGGAGCGATTCCTAACAGCAGAAGCAGCAGAGGCACAAACTGCATGACGAGAAGGGACAACGTAGAACACGTCTCTGTCCTGGCGCATTTTCGTGTGCGATACTTCCCTCCGGGTCTTCGGGCCTTGCGAAGCCCTGTGTACTGCGAGCGCTGCTACTCGCAGCTGAGAAGGACCGTGGAGCTAGCGGCGAATTCGGAGAGTTCTTCGCTGCACTGCGCCGCTCGCAAGCGGCTTCGTTTTCGCCTTTTGCCGTCCGGCGAGAGCTGAACTCCAGCGGTCAGTTGCAGCTCTGCCCAACAGCGTGTTCTCAGTTCTGCGGGCAAGCACGCCCTCTTGCCTTGGCCCCGAGTGCAAAGTCCCGAGCGAGCACTCGACTCAGTGCAATGCACCCGGAAGGACGCTCTCGCTCGTCTTTCAAGGAGCGATTCCTAACAGCAGAAGCAGCAGAGGCACAAACTGCATGACGAGAAGGGACAACGTAGAACACGTCTCTGTCCTGGCGCATTTTCGTGTGCGATACTTCCCTCCGGGTCTTCGGGCCTTGCGAAGCTCTGTGTACTGCGAGCGCTGCTACTCGCAGCTGAGAAGGACCGTGGAGCTAGCGGCGAATTCGGAGAGCTCTTCGCTGCACTGCGCCGCTCGCAAGCGGCTTCGTTCTTCGCCTTCTGCCGTCCGGCGAGAGCTGAACTCCAGCGGTCAGTTGCAGCTCTGCCCAACAGCGTGTTCTCAGTTCTGCGGGCAAGCACGCCCTCTTGCCTTGGCCCCGAGTGCAAAGTCCCGAGCGAGCACTCGACTCAGTGCAATGCACCCGGAAGGACGCTCTCGCTCGTCTTTCAAGGAGCGATTCCTAACAGCAGAAGCAGCAGAGGCACAAACTGCATGACGAGAAGGGACAACGTAGAACACGTCTCTGTCCTGGCGCATTTTCGTGTGCGATACTTCCCTCCGGGTCTTCGGGCCTTGCGAAGCTCTGTGTACTGCGAGCGCTGCTACTCGCAGCTGAGAAGGACCGTGGAGCTAGCGGCGAATTCGGAGAGCTCTTCGCTGCACTGCGCCGCTCGCAAGCGGCTTCGTTCTTCGCCTTCTGCCGTCCGGCGAGAGCTGAACTCCAGCGGTCAGTTGCAGCTCTGCCCAACAGCGTGTTCTCAGTTCTGCGGGCAAGCACGCCCTCTTGCCTTGGCCCCGAGTGCAAAGTCCCGAGCGAGCACTCGACTCAGTGCAATGCACCCGGAAGGACGCTCTCGCTCGTCTTTCAAGGAGCGATTCCTAACAGCAGAAGCAGCAGAGGCACAAACTGCATGACGAGAAGGGACAACGTAGAACACGTCTCTGTCCTGGCACATTTCCGTGTGCGATACTCCCCTCCGGGTCTTCGGGCCTTGCGAAGCCCTGTGTACTGCGAGCGCTGCTACTCGCAGCTGAGAAGGACCGTGGAGCTAGCGGCGAATTCGGAGAGCTCTTCGCTGCACTGCGCCGCTCGCAAGCGGCTTCGTTCTTCGCCTTCTGCCGTCCGGCGAGAGCTGAACTCCAGCGGTCAGTTGCAGCTCTGCCCAACAGCGTGTTCTCAGTTCTGCGGGCAAGCACGCCCTCTTGCCTTGGCCCCGAGTGCAAAGTCCCGAGCGAGCACTCGACTCAGTGCAATGCACCCGGAAGGACGCTCTCGCTCGCCTTTCAAGGAGCGATTCCTAACAGCAGAAGCAGCAGAGGCACAAACTGCATGACGAGAAGGGACAACGTAGAACACGTCTCTGTCCTGGCACATTTCCGTGTGCCATACTTCCCTCCGGGTCTTCGGGCCTTGCGAAGCTCTGTGTACTGCGAGCGCTGCTACTCGCAGCTGAGAAGGACCGTGGAGCTAGCGGCGAATTCGGAGAGCTCTTCGCTGCACTGCGCCGCTCGCAAGCGGCTTCGTTCTTCGCCTTCTGCCGTCCGGCGAGAGCTGAACTCCAGCGGTCAGTTGCAGCTCTGCCCAACAGCGTGTTCTCAGTTCTGCGGGCAAGCACGCCCTCTTGCCTTGGCCCCGAGAGCAAAGTCCCGAGCGAGCACTCGACTCAGTGCAATGCACCCGGAAGGACGCTCTCGCTCGTCTTTCAAGGAGCGATTACCTACAGCAAAAGCAGCAGAGGCACAAACTGCATGACGAGAAGGGACAACGTAGAACACGTCTCTGTCCTGGCACATTTTCGTGTGCGATACTTCCCTCCGGGTCTTCGGGCCTTGCGAAGCTCTGTGTACTGCGAGCGCTGCTACTCGCAGCTGAGAAGGACCGTGGAGCTAGCGGCGAATTCGGAGAGTTCTTCGCTGCACTGCGCCGCTCGCAAGCGGCTTCGTTTTCGCCTTTTGCCGTCCGGCGAGAGCTGAACTCCAGCGGTCAGTTGCAGCTCTGCCCAACAGCGTGTTCTCAGTTCTGCGGGCAAGCACGCCCTCTTGCCTTGGCCCCGAGAGCAAAGTCCCGAGCGAGCACTCGACTCAGTGCAATGCACCCGGAAGGACGCTCTCGCTCGCCTTTCAAGGAGCGATTCCTAACAGCAGAAGCAGCAGAGGCACAAACTGCATGACGAGAAGGGACAACGTAGAACACGTCTCTGTCCTGGCACATTTTCGTGTGCGATACTTCCCTCCGGGTCTTCGGGCCTTGCGAAGCTCTGTGTACTGCGAGCGCTGCTACTCGCAGCTGAGAAGGACCGTGGAGCTAGCGGCGAATTCGGAGAGCTCTTCGCTGCACTGCGCCGCTCGCAAGCGGCTTCGTTCTTCGCCTTCTGCCGTCCGGCGAGAGCTGAACTCCAGCGGTCAGTTGCAGCTCTGCCCAACAGCGTGTTCTCAGTTCTGCGGGCAAGCACGCCCTCTTGCCTTGGCCCCGAGTGCAAAGTCCCGAGCGAGCACTCGACTCAGTGCAATGCACCCGGAAGGACGCTCTCGCTCGTCTTTCAAGGAGCGATTCCTAACAGCAGAAGCAGCAGAGGCACAAACTGCATGACGAGAAGGGACAACGTAGAACACGTCTCTGTCCTGGCACATTTTCGTGTGCGATACTTCCCTCCGGGTCTTCGGGCCTTGCGAAGCTCTGTGTACTGCGAGCGCTGCTACTCGCAGCTGAGAAGGACCGTGGAGCTAGCGGCGAATTCGGAGAGCTCTTCGCTGCACTGCGCCGCTCGCAAGCGGCTTCGTTCTTCGCCTTTTGCCGTCCGGCGAGAGCTGAACTCCAGCGGTCAGTTGCAGCTCTGCCCAACAGCGTGTTCTCAGTTCTGCGGGCAAGCACGCCCTCTTGCCTTGGCCCCGAGTGCAAAGACCCGAGCGAGCACTCGACTCAGTGCAATGCACCCGGAAGGACGCTCTCGCTCGTCTTTCAAGGAGCGATTCCTAACAGCAGAAGCAGCAGAGGCACAAACTGCATGACGAGAAGGGACAACGTAGAACACGTCTCTGTCCTGGCACATTTGCGTGTGCGATACTTCCCTCCGGGTCTTCGGGCCTTGCGAAGCCCTGTGTACTGCGAGCGCTGCTACTCGCAGCTGAGAAGGACCGTGGAGCTAGCGGCGAATTCGGAGAGCTCTTCGCTGCACTGCGCCGCTCGCAAGCGGCTTCGTTCTTCGCCTTCTGCCGTCCGGCGAGAGCTGAACTCCAGCGGTCAGTTGCAGCTCTGCCCAACAGCGTGTTCTCAGTTCTGCGGGCAAGCACGCCCTCTTGCCTTGGCCCCGAGTGCAAAGTCCCGAGCGAGCACTCGACTCAGTGCAATGCACCCGGAAGGACGCTCTCGCTCGCCTTTCAAGGAGCGATTCCTAACAGCAGAAGCAGCAGAGGCACAAACTGCATGACGAGAAGGGACAACGTAGAACACGTCTCTGTCCTGGCGCATTTTCGTGTGCGATACTTCCCTCCGGGTCTTCGGGCCTTGCGAAGCTCTGTGTACTGCGAGCGCTGCTACTCGCAGCTGAGAAGGACCGTGGAGCTAGCGGCGAATTCGGAGAGCTCTTCGCTGCACTGCGCCGCTCGCAAGCGGCTTCGTTCTTCGCCTTCTGCCGTCCGGCGAGAGCTGAACTCCAGCGGTCAGTTGCAGCTCTGCCCAACAGCGTGTTCTCAGTTCTGCGGGCAAGCACGCCCTCTTGCCTTGGCCCCGAGAGCAAAGTCCCGAGCGAGCACTCGACTCAGTGCAATGCACCCGGAAGGACGCTCTCGCTCGTCTTTCAAGGAGCGATTCCTAACAGCAGAAGCAGCAGAGGCACAAACTGCATGACGAGAAGGGACAACGTAGAACACGTCTCTGTCCTGGCGCATTTTCGTGTGCGATACTTCCCTCCGGGTCTTCGGGCCTTGCGAAGCCCTGTGTACTGCGAGCGCTGCTACTCGCAGCTGAGAAGGACCGTGGAGCTAGCGGCGAATTCGGAGAGCTCTTCGCTGCACTGCGCCGCTCGCAAGCGGCTTCGTTCTTCGCCTTCTGCCGTCCGGCGAGAGCTGAACTCCAGCGGTCAGTTGCAGCTCTGCCCAACAGCGTGTTCTCAGTTCTGCGGGCAAGCACGCCCTCTTGCCTTGGCCCCGAGAGCAAAGTCCCGAGCGAGCACTCGACTCAGTGCAATGCACCCGGAAGGACGCTCTCGCTCGTCTTTCAAGGAGCGATTCCTAACAGCAGAAGCAGCAGAGGCACAAACTGCATGACGAGAAGGGACAACGTAGAACACGTCTCTGTCCTGGCACATTTTCGTGTGCGATACTTCCCTCCGGGTCTTCGGGCCTTGCGAAGCCCTGTGTACTGCGAGCGCTGCTACTCGCAGCTGAGAAGGACCGTGGAGCTAGCGGCGAATTCGGAGAGCTCTTCGCTGCACTGCGCCGCTCGCAAGCGGCTTCGTTCTTCGCCTTCTGCCGTCCGGCGAGAGCTGAACTCCAGCGGTCAGTTGCAGCTCTGCCCAACAGCGTGTTCTCAGTTCTGCGGGCAAGCACGCCCTCTTGCCTTGGCCCCGAGTGCAAAGTCCCGAGCGAGCACTCGACTCAGTGCAATGCACCCGGAAGGACGCTCTCGCTCGCCTTTCAAGGAGCGATTCCTAACAGCAGAAGCAGCAGAGGCACAAACTGCATGACGAGAAGGGACAACGTAGAACACGTCTCTGTCCTGGCACATTTCCGTGTGCCATACTTCCCTCCGGGTCTTCGGGCCTTGCGAAGCTCTGTGTACTGCGAGCGCTGCTACTCGCAGCTGAGAAGGACCGTGGAGCTAGCGGCGAATTCGGAGAGCTCTTCGCTGCACTGCGCCGCTCGCAAGCGGCTTCGTTCTTCGCCTTCTGCCGTCCGGCGAGAGCTGAACTCCAGCGGTCAGTTGCAGCTCTGCCCAACAGCGTGTTCTCAGTTCTGCGGGCAAGCACGCCCTCTTGCCTTGGCCCCGAGAGCAAAGTCCCGAGCGAGCACTCGACTCAGTGCAATGCACCCGGAAGGACGCTCTCGCTCGTCTTTCAAGGAGCGATTACCTACAGCAAAAGCAGCAGAGGCACAAACTGCATGACGAGAAGGGACAACGTAGAACACGTCTCTGTCCTGGCACATTTTCGTGTGCGATACTTCCCTCCGGGTCTTCGGTCCTTGCGAAGCTCTGTGTACTGCGAGCGCTGCTACTCGCAGCTGAGAAGGACCGTGGAGCTAGCGGCGAATTCGGAGAGCTCTTCGCTGCACTGCGCCGCTCGCAAGCGGCTTCGTTCTTCGCCTTTTGCCGTCCGGCGAGAGCTGAACTCCAGCGGTCAGTTGCAGCTCTGCCCAACAGCGTGTTCTCAGTTCTGCGGGCAAGCACGCCCTCTTGCCTTGGCCCCGAGAGCAAAGTCCCGAGCGAGCACTCGACTCAGTGCAATGCACCCGGAAGGACGCTCTCGCTCGTCTTTCAAGGAGCGATTACCTACAGCAAAAGCAGCAGAGGCACAAACTGCATGACGAGAAGGGACAACGTAGAACACGTCTCTGTCCTGGCACATTTTCGTGTGCGATACTTCCCTCCGGGTCTTCGGGCCTTGCGAAGCTCTGTGTACTGCGAGCGCTGCTACTCGCAGCTGAGAAGGACCGTGGAGGTAGCGGCGAATTCGGAGAGCTCTTCGCTGCACTGCGCCGCTCGCAAGCGGCTTCGTTCTTCGCCTTCTGCCGTCCGGCGAGAGCTGAACTCCAGCGGTCAGTTGCAGCTCTGCCCAACAGCGTGTTCTCAGTTCTGCGGGCAAGCACGCCCTCTTGCCTTGGCCCCGAGTGCAAAGTCCCGAGCGAGCACTCGACTCAGTGCAATGCACCCGGAAGGACGCTCTCGCTCGTCTTTCAAGGAGCGATTCCTAACAGCAGAAGCAGCAGAGGCACAAACTGCATGACGAGAAGGGACAACGTAGAACACGTCTCTGTCCTGGCGCATTTTCGTGTGCGATACTTCCCTCCGGGTCTTCGGGCCTTGCGAAGCCCTGTGTACTGCGAGCGCTGCTACTCGCAGCTGAGAAGGACCGTGGAGCTAGCGGCGAATTCGGAGAGCTCTTCGCTGCACTGCGCCGCTCGCAAGCGGCTTCGTTCTTCGCCTTCTGCCGTCCGGCGAGAGCTGAACTCCAGCGGTCAGTTGCAGCTCTGCCCAACAGCGTGTTCTCAGTTCTGCGGGCAAGCACGCCCTCTTGCCTTGGCCCCGAGAGCAAAGTCCCGAGCGAGCACTCGACTCAGTGCAATGCACCCGGAAGGACGCTCTCGCTCGTCTTTCAAGGAGCGATTCCTAACAGCAGAAGCAGCAGAGGCACAAACTGCATGACGAGAAGGGACAACGTAGAACACGTCTCTGTCCTGGCGCATTTTCGTGTGCGATACTTCCCTCCGGGTCTTCGGGCCTTGCGAAGCTCTGTGTACTGCGAGCGCTGCTACTCGCAGCTGAGAAGGACCGTGGAGCTAGCGGCGAATTCGGAGAGTTCTTCGCTGCACTGCGCCGCTCGCAAGCGGCTTCGTTTTCGCCTTTTGCCGTCCGGCGAGAGCTGAACTCCAGCGGTCAGTTGCAGCTCTGCCCAACAGCGTGTTCTCAGTTCTGCGGGCAAGCACGCCCTCTTGCCTTGGCCCCGAGTGCAAAGTCCCGAGCGAGCACTCGACTCAGTGCAATGCACCCGGAAGGACGCTCTCGCTCGCCTTTCAAGGAGCGATTCCTAACAGCAGAAGCAGCAGAGGCACAAACTGCATGACGAGAAGGGACAACGTAGAACACGTCTCTGTCCTGGCGCATTTTCGTGTGCGATACTTCCCTCCGGGTCTTCGGGCCTTGCGAAGCCCTGTGTACTGCGAGCGCTGCTACTCGCAGCTGAGAAGGACCGTGGAGCTAGCGGCGAATTCGGAGAGTTCTTCGCTGCACTGCGCCGCTCGCAAGCGGCTTCGTTTTCGCCTTTTGCCGTCCGGCGAGAGCTGAACTCCAGCGGTCAGTTGCAGCTCTGCCCAACAGCGTGTTCTCAGTTCTGCGGGCAAGCACGCCCTCTTGCCTTGGCCCCGAGTGCAAAGTCCCGAGCGAGCACTCGACTCAGTGCAATGCACCCGGAAGGACGCTCTCGCTCGTCTTTCAAGGAGCGATTCCTAACAGCAGAAGCAGCAGAGGCACAAACTGCATGACGAGAAGGGACAACGTAGAACACGTCTCTGTCCTGGCGCATTTTCGTGTGCGATACTTCCCTCCGGGTCTTCGGGCCTTGCGAAGCTCTGTGTACTGCGAGCGCTGCTACTCGCAGCTGAGAAGGACCGTGGAGCTAGCGGCGAATTCGGAGAGCTCTTCGCTGCACTGCGCCGCTCGCAAGCGGCTTCGTTCTTCGCCTTCTGCCGTCCGGCGAGAGCTGAACTCCAGCGGTCAGTTGCAGCTCTGCCCAACAGCGTGTTCTCAGTTCTGCGGGCAAGCACGCCCTCTTGCCTTGGCCCCGAGTGCAAAGTCCCGAGCGAGCACTCGACTCAGTGCAATGCACCCGGAAGGACGCTCTCGCTCGTCTTTCAAGGAGCGATTCCTAACAGCAGAAGCAGCAGAGGCACAAACTGCATGACGAGAAGGGACAACGTAGAACACGTCTCTGTCCTGGCGCATTTTCGTGTGCGATACTTCCCTCCGGGTCTTCGGGCCTTGCGAAGCTCTGTGTACTGCGAGCGCTGCTACTCGCAGCTGAGAAGGACCGTGGAGCTAGCGGCGAATTCGGAGAGCTCTTCGCTGCACTGCGCCGCTCGCAAGCGGCTTCGTTCTTCGCCTTCTGCCGTCCGGCGAGAGCTGAACTCCAGCGGTCAGTTGCAGCTCTGCCCAACAGCGTGTTCTCAGTTCTGCGGGCAAGCACGCCCTCTTGCCTTGGCCCCGAGAGCAAAGTCCCGAGCGAGCACTCGACTCAGTGCAATGCACCCGGAAGGACGCTCTCGCTCGTCTTTCAAGGAGCGATTCCTAACAGCAGAAGCAGCAGAGGCACAAACTGCATGACGAGAAGGGACAACGTAGAACACGTCTCTGTCCTGGCACATTTCCGTGTGCGATACTCCCCTCCGGGTCTTCGGGCCTTGCGAAGCCCTGTGTACTGCGAGCGCTGCTACTCGCAGCTGAGAAGGACCGTGGAGCTAGCGGCGAATTCGGAGAGCTCTTCGCTGCACTGCGCCGCTCGCAAGCGGCTTCGTTCTTCGCCTTTTGCCGTCCGGCGAGAGCTGAACTCCAGCGGTCAGTTGCAGCTCTGCCCAACAGCGTGTTCTCAGTTCTGCGGGCAAGCACGCCCTCTTGCCTTGGCCCCGAGTGCAAAGACCCGAGCGAGCACTCGACTCAGTGCAATGCACCCGGAAGGACGCTCTCGCTCGTCTTTCAAGGAGCGATTACCTACAGCAGAAGCAGCAGAGGCACAAACTGCATGACGAGAAGGGACAACGTAGAACACGTCTCTGTCCTGGCACATTTTCGTGTGCGATACTTCCCTCCGGGTCTTCGGGCCTTGCGAAGCCCTGTGTACTGCGAGCGCTGCTACTCGCAGCTGAGAAGGACCGTGGAGCTAGCGGCGAATTCGGAGAGCTCTTCGCTGCACTGCGCCGCTCGCAAGCGGCTTCGTTCTTCGCCTTCTGCCGTCCGGCGAGAGCTGAACTCCAGCGGTCAGTTGCAGCTCTGCCCAACAGCGTGTTCTCAGTTCTGCGGGCAAGCACGCCCTCTTGCCTTGGCCCCGAGAGCAAAGTCCCGAGCGAGCACTCGACTCAGTGCAATGCACCCGGAAGGACGCTCTCGCTCGCCTTTCAAGGAGCGATTCCTAACAGCAGAAGCAGCAGAGGCACAAACTGCATGACGAGAAGGGACAACGTAGAACACGTCTCTGTCCTGGCACATTTTCGTGTGCGAAACTTCCCTCCGGGTCTTCGGGCCTTGCGAAGCCCTGTGTACTGCGAGCGCTGCTACTCGCAGCTGAGAAGGACCGTGGAGCTAGCGGCGAATTCGGAGAGCTCTTCGCTGCACTGCGCCGCTCGCAAGCGGCTTCGTTCTTCGCCTTCTGCCGTCCGGCGAGAGCTGAACTCCAGCGGTCAGTTGCAGCTCTGCCCAACAGCGTGTTCTCAGTTCTGCGGGCAAGCACGCCCTCTTGCCTTGGCCCCGAGAGCAAAGTCCCGAGCGAGCACTCGACTCAGTGCAATGCACCCGGAAGGACGCTCTCGCTCGCCTTTCAAGGAGCGATTCCTAACAGCAGAAGCAGCAGAGGCACAAACTGCATGACGAGAAGGGACAACGTAGAACACGTCTCTGTCCTGGCACATTTTCGTGTGCGATACTTCCCTCCGGGTCTTCGGGCCTTGCGAAGCCCTGTGTACTGCGAGCGCTGCTACTCGCAGCTGAGAAGGACCGTGGAGCTAGCGGCGAATTCGGAGAGCTCTTCGCTGCACTGCGCCGCTCGCAAGCGGCTTCGTTCTTCGCCTTCTGCCGTCCGGCGAGAGCTGAACTCCAGCGGTCAGTTGCAGCTCTGCCCAACAGCGTGTTCTCAGTTCTGCGGGCAAGCACGCCCTCTTGCCTTGGCCCCGAGAGCAAAGTCCCGAGCGAGCACTCGACTCAGTGCAATGCACCCGGAAGGACGCTCTCGCTCGTCTTTCAAGGAGCGATTCCTAACAGCAGAAACAGCAGAGGCACAAACTGCATGACGAGAAGGGACAACGTAGAACACGTCTCTGTCCTGGCACATTTTCGTGTGCGATACTTCCCTCCGGGTCTTCGGGCCTTGCGAAGCCCTGTGTACTGCGAGCGCTGCTACTCGCAGCTGAGAAGGACCGTGGAGCTAGCGGCGAATTCGGAGAGCTCTTCGCTGCACTGCGCCGCTCGCAAGCGGCTTCGTTCTTCGCCTTCTGCCGTCCGGCGAGAGCTGAACTCCAGCGGTCAGTTGCAGCTCTGCCCAACAGCGTGTTCTCAGTTCTGCGGGCAAGCACGCCCTCTTGCCTTGGCCCCGAGAGCAAAGTCCCGAGCGAGCACTCGACTCAGTGCAATGCACCCGGAAGGACGCTCTCGCTCGCCTTTCAAGGAGCGATTCCTAACAGCAGAAGCAGCAGAGGCACAAACTGCATGACGAGAAGGGACAACGTAGAACACGTCTCTGTCCTGGCGCATTTTCGTGTGCGATACTTCCCTCCGGGTCTTCGGGCCTTGCGAAGCCCTGTGTACTGCGAGCGCTGCTACTCGCAGCTGAGAAGGACCGTGGAGCTAGCGGCGAATTCGGAGAGCTCTTCGCTGCACTGCGCCGCTCGCAAGCGGCTTCGTTCTTCGCCTTCTGCCGTCCGGCGAGAGCTGAACTCCAGCGGTCAGTTGCAGCTCTGCCCAACAGCGTGTTCTCAGTTCTGCGGGCAAGCACGCCCTCTTGCCTTGGCCCCGAGAGCAAAGTCCCGAGCGAGCACTCGACTCAGTGCAATGCACCCGGAAGGACGCTCTCGCTCGTCTTTCAAGGAGCGATTCCTAACAGCAGAAGCAGCAGAGGCACAAACTGCATGACGAGAAGGGACAACGTAGAACACGTCTCTGTCCTGGCACATTTTCGTGTGCGATACTTCCCTCCGGGTCTTCGGGCCTTGCGAAGCCCTGTGTACTGCGAGCGCTGCTACTCGCAGCTGAGAAGGACCGTGGAGCTAGCGGCGAATTCGGAGAGCTCTTCGCTGCACTGCGCCGCTCGCAAGCGGCTTCGTTCTTCGCCTTCTGCCGTCCGGCGAGAGCTGAACTCCAGCGGTCAGTTGCAGCTCTGCCCAACAGCGTGTTCTCAGTTCTGCGGGCAAGCACGCCCTCTTGCCTTGGCCCCGAGAGCAAAGTCCCGAGCGAGCACTCGACTCAGTGCAATGCACCCGGAAGGACGCTCTCGCTCGCCTTTCAAGGAGCGATTCCTAACAGCAGAAGCAGCAGAGGCACAAACTGCATGACGAGAAGGGACAACGTAGAACACGTCTCTGTCCTGGCGCATTTTCGTGTGCGATACTTCCCTCCGGGTCTTCGGGCCTTGCGAAGCCCTGTGTACTGCGAGCGCTGCTACTCGCAGCTGAGAAGGACCGTGGAGCTAGCGGCGAATTCGGAGAGCTCTTCGCTGCACTGCGCCGCTCGCAAGCGGCTTCGTTCTTCGCCTTCTGCCGTCCGGCGAGAGCTGAACTCCAGCGGTCAGTTGCAGCTCTGCCCAACAGCGTGTTCTCAGTTCTGCGGGCAAGCACGCCCTCTTGCCTTGGCCCCGAGAGCAAAGTCCCGAGCGAGCACTCGACTCAGTGCAATGCACCCGGAAGGACGCTCTCGCTCGCCTTTCAAGGAGCGATTCCTAACAGCAGAAGCAGCAGAGGCACAAACTGCATGACGAGAAGGGACAACGTAGAACACGTCTCTGTCCTGGCGCATTTTCGTGTGCGATACTTCCCTCCGGGTCTTCGGGCCTTGCGAAGCTCTGTGTACTGCGAGCGCTGCTACTCGCAGCTGAGAAGGACCGTGGAGCTAGCGGCGAATTCGGAGAGTTCTTCGCTGCACTGCGCCGCTCGCAAGCGGCTTCGTTTTCGCCTTTTGCCGTCCGGCGAGAGCTGAACTCCAGCGGTCAGTTGCAGCTCTGCCCAACAGCGTGTTCTCAGTTCTGCGGGCAAGCACGCCCTCTTGCCTTGGCCCCGAGAGCAAAGTCCCGAGCGAGCACTCGACTCAGTGCAATGCACCCGGAAGGACGCTCTCGCTCGTCTTTCAAGGAGCGATTCCTAACAGCAGAAGCAGCAGAGGCACAAACTGCATGACGAGAAGGGACAACGTAGAACACGTCTCTGTCCTGGCACATTTTCGTGTGCGATACTTCCCTCCGGGTCTTCGGGCCTTGCGAAGCCCTGTGTACTGCGAGCGCTGCTACTCGCAGCTGAGAAGGACCGTGGAGCTAGCGGCGAATTCGGAGAGCTCTTCGCTGCACTGCGCCGCTCGCAAGCGGCTTCGTTCTTCGCCTTCTGCCGTCCGGCGAGAGCTGAACTCCAGCGGTCAGTTGCAGCTCTGCCCAACAGCGTGTTCTCAGTTCTGCGGGCAAGCACGCCCTCTTGCCTTGGCCCCGAGTGCAAAGTCCCGAGCGAGCACTCGACTCAGTGCAATGCACCCGGAAGGACGCTCTCGCTCGTCTTTCAAGGAGCGATTCCTAACAGCAGAAGCAGCAGAGGCACAAACTGCATGACGAGAAGGGACAACGTAGAACACGTCTCTGTCCTGGCACATTTCCGTGTGCGATACTTCCCTCCGGGTCTTCGGGCCTTGCGAAGCCCTGTGTACTGCGAGCGCTGCTACTCGCAGCTGAGAAGGACCGTGGAGCTAGCGGCGAATTCGGAGAGCTCTTCGCTGCACTGCGCCGCTCGCAAGCGGCTTCGTTCTTCGCCTTCTGCCGTCCGGCGAGAGCTGAACTCCAGCGGTCAGTTGCAGCTCTGCCCAACAGCGTGTTCTCAGTTCTGCGGGCAAGCACGCCCTCTTGCCTTGGCCCCGAGTGCAAAGTCCCGAGCGAGCACTCGACTCAGTGCAATGCACCCGGAAGGACGCTCTCGCTCGTCTTTCAAGGAGCGATTCCTAACAGCAGAAGCAGCAGAGGCACAAACTGCATGACGAGAAGGGACAACGTAGAACACGTCTCTGTCCTGGCGCATTTCCGTGTGCCATACTTCCCTCCGGGTCTTCGGGCCTTGCGAAGCTCTGTGTACTGCGAACGCTGCTACTCGCAGCTGAGAAGGACCGTGGAGCTAGCGGCGAATTCGGAGAGCTCTTCGCTGCACTGCGCCGCTCGCAAGCGGCTTCGTTCTTCGCCTTCTGCCGTCCGGCGAGAGCTGAACTCCAGCGGTCAGTTGCAGCTCTGCCCAACAGCGTGTTCTCAGTTCTGCGGGCAAGCACGCCCTCTTGCCTTGGCCCCGAGAGCAAAGTCCCGAGCGAGCACTCGACTCAGTGCAATGCACCCGGAAGGACGCTCTCGCTCGTCTTTCAAGGAGCGATTACCTACAGCAGAAGCAGCAGAGGCACAAACTGCATGACGAGAAGGGACAACGTAGAACACGTCTCTGTCCTGGCACATTTTCGTGTGCGATACTTCCCTCCGGGTCTTCGGGCCTTGCGAAGCTCTGTGTACTGCGAGCGCTGCTACTCGCAGCTGAGAAGGACCGTGGAGCTAGCGGCGAATTCGGAGAGCTCTTCGCTGCACTGCGCCGCTCGCAAGCGGCTTCGTTCTTCGCCTTTTGCCGTCCGGCGAGAGCTGAACTCCAGCGGTCAGTTGCAGCTCTGCCCAACAGCGTGTTCTCAGTTCTGCGGGCAAGCACGCCCTCTTGCCTTGGCCCCGAGAGCAAAGTCCCGAGCGAGCACTCGACTCAGTGCAATGCACCCGGAAGGACGCTCTCGCTCGTCTTTCAAGGAGCGATTACCTACAGCAGAAGCAGCAGAGGCACAAACTGCATGACGAGAAGGGACAACGTAGAACACGTCTCTGTCCTGGCACATTTTCGTGTGCGATACTTCCCTCCGGGTCTTCGGGCCTTGCGAAGCCCTGTGTACTGCGAGCGCTGCTACTCGCAGCTGAGAAGGACCGTGGAGCTAGCGGCGAATTCGGAGAGCTCTTCGCTGCACTGCGCCGCTCGCAAGCGGCTTCGTTCTTCGCCTTCTGCCGTCCGGCGAGAGCTGAACTCCAGCGGTCAGTTGCAGCTCTGCCCAACAGCGTGTTCTCAGTTCTGCGGGCAAGCACGCCCTCTTGCCTTGGCCCCGAGAGCAAAGTCCCGAGCGAGCACTCGACTCAGTGCAATGCACCCGGAAGGACGCTCTCGCTCGTCTTTCAAGGAGCGATTCCTAACAGCAGAAGCAGCAGAGGCACAAACTGCATGACGAGAAGGGACAACGTAGAACACGTCTCTGTCCTGGCGCATTTTCGTGTGCGATACTTCCCTCCGGGTCTTCGGGCCTTGCGAAGCCCTGTGTACTGCGAGCGCTGCTACTCGCAGCTGAGAAGGACCGTGGAGCTAGCGGCGAATTCGGAGAGCTCTTCGCTGCACTGCGCCGCTCGCAAGCGGCTTCGTTCTTCGCCTTCTGCCGTCCGGCGAGAGCTGAACTCCAGCGGTCAGTTGCAGCTCTGCCCAACAGCGTGTTCTCAGTTCTGCGGGCAAGCACGCCCTCTTGCCTTGGCCCCGAGTGCAAAGTCCCGAGCGAGCACTCGACTCAGTGCAATGCACCCGGAAGGACGCTCTCGCTCGTCTTTCAAGGAGCGATTCCTAACAGCAGAAGCAGCAGAGGCACAAACTGCATGACGAGAAGGGACAACGTAGAACACGTCTCTGTCCTGGCACATTTTCGTGTGCGATACTTCCCTCCGGGTCTTCGGGCCTTGCGAAGCCCTGTGTACTGCGAGCGCTGCTACTCGCAGCTGAGAAGGACCGTGGAGCTAGCGGCGAATTCGGAGAGCTCTTCGCTGCACTGCGCCGCTCGCAAGCGGCTTCGTTCTTCGCCTTCTGCCGTCCGGCGAGAGCTGAACTCCAGCGGTCAGTTGCAGCTCTGCCCAACAGCGTGTTCTCAGTTCTGCGGGCAAGCACGCCCTCTTGCCTTGGCCCCGAGTGCAAAGTCCCGAGCGAGCACTCGACTCAGTGCAATGCACCCGGAAGGACGCTCTCGCTCGTCTTTCAAGGAGCGATTCCTAACAGCAGAAGCAGCAGAGGCACAAACTGCATGACGAGAAGGGACAACGTAGAACACGTCTCTGTCCTGGCACATTTCCGTGTGCCATACTTCCCTCCGGGTCTTCGGGCCTTGCGAAGCTCTGTGTACTGCGAGCGCTGCTACTCGCAGCTGAGAAGGACCGTGGAGCTAGCGGCGAATTCGGAGAGCTCTTCGCTGCACTGCGCCGCTCGCAAGCGGCTTCGTTCTTCGCCTTCTGCCGTCCGGCGAGAGCTGAACTCCAGCGGTCAGTTGCAGCTCTGCCCAACAGCGTGTTCTCAGTTCTGCGGGCAAGCACGCCCTCTTGCCTTGGCCCCGAGAGCAAAGTCCCGAGCGAGCACTCGACTCAGTGCAATGCACCCGGAAGGACGCTCTCGCTCGTCTTTCAAGGAGCGATTACCTACAGCAAAAGCAGCAGAGGCACAAACTGCATGACGAGAAGGGACAACGTAGAACACGTCTCTGTCCTGGCACATTTTCGTGTGCGATACTTCCCTCCGGGTCTTCGGGCCTTGCGAAGCCCTGTGTACTGCGAGCGCTGCTACTCGCAGCTGAGAAGGACCGTGGAGCTAGCGGCGAATTCGGAGAGCTCTTCGCTGCACTGCGCCGCTCGCAAGCGGCTTCGTTCTTCGCCTTCTGCCGTCCGGCGAGAGCTGAACTCCAGCGGTCAGTTGCAGCTCTGCCCAACAGCGTGTTCTCAGTTCTGCGGGCAAGCACGCCCTCTTGCCTTGGCCCCGAGAGCAAAGTCCCGAGCGAGCACTCGACTCAGTGCAATGCACCCGGAAGGACGCTCTCGCTCGTCTTTCAAGGAGCGATTACCTACAGCAAAAGCAGCAGAGGCACAAACTGCATGACGAGAAGGGACAACGTAGAACACGTCTCTGTCCTGGCACATTTTCGTGTGCGATACTTCCCTCCGGGTCTTCGGGCCTTGCGAAGCCCTGTGTACTGCGAGCGCTGCTACTCGCAGCTGAGAAGGACCGTGGAGCTAGCGGCGAATTCGGAGAGCTCTTCGCTGCACTGCGCCGCTCGCAAGCGGCTTCGTTTTCGCCTTTTGCCGTCCGGCGAGAGCTGAACTCCAGCGGTCAGTTGCAGCTCTGCCCAACAGCGTGTTCTCAGTTCTGCGGGCAAGCACGCCCTCTTGCCTTGGCCCCGAGTGCAAAGTCCCGAGCGAGCACTCGACTCAGTGCAATGCACCCGGAAGGACGCTCTCGCTCGTCTTTCAAGGAGCGATTCCTAACAGCAGAAGCAGCAGAGGCACAAACTGCATGACGAGAAGGGACAACGTAGAACACGTCTCTGTCCTGGCGCATTTTCGTGTGCGATACTTCCCTCCGGGTCTTCGGGCCTTGCGAAGCTCTGTGTACTGCGAGCGCTGCTACTCGCAGCTGAGAAGGACCGTGGAGCTAGCGGCGAATTCGGAGAGCTCTTCGCTGCACTGCGCCGCTCGCAAGCGGCTTCGTTCTTCGCCTTCTGCCGTCCGGCGAGAGCTGAACTCCAGCGGTCAGTTGCAGCTCTGCCCAACAGCGTGTTCTCAGTTCTGCGGGCAAGCACGCCCTCTTGCCTTGGCCCCGAGAGCAAAGTCCCGAGCGAGCACTCGACTCAGTGCAATGCACCCGGAAGGACGCTCTCGCTCGCCTTTCAAGGAGCGATTCCTAACAGCAGAAGCAGCAGAGGCACAAACTGCATGACGAGAAGGGACAACGTAGAACACGTCTCTGTCCTGGCGCATTTTCGTGTGCGAAACTTCCCTCCGGGTCTTCGGGCCTTGCGAAGCCCTGTGTACTGCGAGCGCTGCTACTCGCAGCTGAGAAGGACCGTGGAGCTAGCGGCGAATTCGGAGAGCTCTTCGCTGCACTGCGCCGCTCGCAAGCGGCTTCGTTCTTCGCCTTCTGCCGTCCGGCGAGAGCTGAACTCCAGCGGTCAGTTGCAGCTCTGCCCAACAGCGTGTTCTCAGTTCTGCGGGCAAGCACGCCCTCTTGCCTTGGCCCCGAGAGCAAAGCCCCGAGCGAGCACTCGACTCAGTGCAATGCACCCGGAAGGACGCTCTCGCTCGCCTTTCAAGGAGCGATTCCTAACAGCAGAAGCAGCAGAGGCACAAACTGCATGACGAGAAGGGACAACGTAGAACACGTCTCTGTCCTGGCGCATTTTCGTGTGCGAAACTTCCCTCCGGGTCTTCGGGCCTTGCGAAGCCCTGTGTACTGCGAGCGCTGCTACTCGCAGCTGAGAAGGACCGTGGAGCTAGCGGCGAATTCGGAGAGCTCTTCGCTGCACTGCGCCGCTCGCAAGCGGCTTCGTTCTTCGCCTTCTGCCGTCCGGCGAGAGCTGAACTCCAGCGGTCAGTTGCAGCTCTGCCCAACAGCGTGTTCTCAGTTCTGCGGGCAAGCACGCCCTCTTGCCTTGGCCCCGAGAGCAAAGTCCCGAGCGA
Source organism: Sturnus vulgaris (assembly GCF_052056855.1). NCBI lineage: Eukaryota > Metazoa > Chordata > Aves > Passeriformes > Sturnidae > Sturnus > Sturnus vulgaris. The sequence goes on from NW_028275956.1 coordinate 33,214, forward strand.
GCACTCGACTCAGTGCAATGCACCCGGAAGGACGCTCTCGCTCGCCTTTCAAGGAGCGATTACCTACAGCAAAAGCAGCAGAGGCACAAACTGCATGACGAGAAGGGACAACGTAGAACACGTCTCTGTCCTGGCGCATTTTCGTGTGCGATACTTCCCTCCGGGTCTTCGGGCCTTGCGAAGCCCTGTGTACTGCGAGCGCTGCTACTCGCAGCTGAGAAGGACCGTGGAGCTAGCGGCGAATTCGGAGAGCTCTTCGCTGCACTGCGCCGCTCGCAAGCGGCTTCGTTTTCGCCTTTTGCCGTCCGGCGAGAGCTGAACTCCAGCGGTCAGTTGCAGCTCTGCCCAACAGCGTGTTCTCAGTTCTGCGGGCAAGCACGCCCTCTTGCCTTGGCCCCGAGTGCAAAGTCCCGAGCGAGCACTCGACTCAGTGCAATGCACCCGGAAGGACGCTCTCGCTCGTCTTTCAAGGAGCGATTCCTAACAGCAGAAGCAGCAGAGGCACAAACTGCATGACGAGAAGGGACAACGTAGAACACGTCTCTGTCCTGGCGCATTTTCGTGTGCGATACTTCCCTCCGGGTCTTCGGGCCTTGCGAAGCCCTGTGTACTGCGAGCGCTGCTACTCGCAGCTGAGAAGGACCGTGGAGCTAGCGGCGAATTCGGAGAGCTCTTCGCTGCACTGCGCCGCTCGCAAGCGGCTTCGTTCTTCGCCTTCTGCCGTCCGGCGAGAGCTGAACTCCAGCGGTCAGTTGCAGCTCTGCCCAACAGCGTGTTCTCAGTTCTGCGGGCAAGCACGCCCTCTTGCCTTGGCCCCGAGAGCAAAGTCCCGAGCGAGCACTCGACTCAGTGCAATGCACCCGGAAGGACGCTCTCGCTCGTCTTTCAAGGAGCGATTCCTAACAGCAGAAGCAGCAGAGGCACAAACTGCATGACGAGAAGGGACAACGTAGAACACGTCTCTGTCCTGGCACATTTTCGTGTGCGATACTTCCCTCCGGGTCTTCGGGCCTTGCGAAGCCCTGTGTACTGCGAGCGCTGCTACTCGCAGCTGAGAAGGACCGTGGAGCTAGCGGCGAATTCGGAGAGCTCTTCGCTGCACTGCGCCGCTCGCAAGCGGCTTCGTTCTTCGCCTTCTGCCGTCCGGCGAGAGCTGAACTCCAGCGGTCAGTTGCAGCTCTGCCCAACAGCGTGTTCTCAGTTCTGCGGGCAAGCACGCCCTCTTGCCTTGGCCCCGAGTGCAAAGTCCCGAGCGAGCACTCGACTCAGTGCAATGCACCCGGAAGGACGCTCTCGCTCGCCTTTCAAGGAGCGATTCCTAACAGCAGAAGCAGCAGAGGCACAAACTGCATGACGAGAAGGGACAACGTAGAACACGTCTCTGTCCTGGCACATTTCCGTGTGCCATACTTCCCTCCGGGTCTTCGGGCCTTGCGAAGCTCTGTGTACTGCGAGCGCTGCTACTCGCAGCTGAGAAGGACCGTGGAGCTAGCGGCGAATTCGGAGAGCTCTTCGCTGCACTGCGCCGCTCGCAAGCGGCTTCGTTCTTCGCCTTCTGCCGTCCGGCGAGAGCTGAACTCCAGCGGTCAGTTGCAGCTCTGCCCAACAGCGTGTTCTCAGTTCTGCGGGCAAGCACGCCCTCTTGCCTTGGCCCCGAGAGCAAAGTCCCGAGCGAGCACTCGACTCAGTGCAATGCACCCGGAAGGACGCTCTCGCTCGTCTTTCAAGGAGCGATTACCTACAGCAAAAGCAGCAGAGGCACAAACTGCATGACGAGAAGGGACAACGTAGAACACGTCTCTGTCCTGGCACATTTTCGTGTGCGATACTTCCCTCCGGGTCTTCGGTCCTTGCGAAGCTCTGTGTACTGCGAGCGCTGCTACTCGCAGCTGAGAAGGACCGTGGAGCTAGCGGCGAATTCGGAGAGCTCTTCGCTGCACTGCGCCGCTCGCAAGCGGCTTCGTTCTTCGCCTTTTGCCGTCCGGCGAGAGCTGAACTCCAGCGGTCAGTTGCAGCTCTGCCCAACAGCGTGTTCTCAGTTCTGCGGGCAAGCACGCCCTCTTGCCTTGGCCCCGAGAGCAAAGTCCCGAGCGAGCACTCGACTCAGTGCAATGCACCCGGAAGGACGCTCTCGCTCGTCTTTCAAGGAGCGATTACCTACAGCAAAAGCAGCAGAGGCACAAACTGCATGACGAGAAGGGACAACGTAGAACACGTCTCTGTCCTGGCACATTTTCGTGTGCGATACTTCCCTCCGGGTCTTCGGGCCTTGCGAAGCTCTGTGTACTGCGAGCGCTGCTACTCGCAGCTGAGAAGGACCGTGGAGGTAGCGGCGAATTCGGAGAGCTCTTCGCTGCACTGCGCCGCTCGCAAGCGGCTTCGTTCTTCGCCTTCTGCCGTCCGGCGAGAGCTGAACTCCAGCGGTCAGTTGCAGCTCTGCCCAACAGCGTGTTCTCAGTTCTGCGGGCAAGCACGCCCTCTTGCCTTGGCCCCGAGTGCAAAGTCCCGAGCGAGCACTCGACTCAGTGCAATGCACCCGGAAGGACGCTCTCGCTCGTCTTTCAAGGAGCGATTCCTAACAGCAGAAGCAGCAGAGGCACAAACTGCATGACGAGAAGGGACAACGTAGAACACGTCTCTGTCCTAGCGCATTTTCGTGTGCGATACTTCCCTCCGGGTCTTCGGGCCTTGCGAAGCCCTGTGTACTGCGAGCGCTGCTACTCGCAGCTGAGAAGGACCGTGGAGCTAGCGGCGAATTCGGAGAGCTCTTCGCTGCACTGCGCCGCTCGCAAGCGGCTTCGTTCTTCGCCTTCTGCCGTCCGGCGAGAGCTGAACTCCAGCGGTCAGTTGCAGCTCTGCCCAACAGCGTGTTCTCAGTTCTGCGGGCAAGCACGCCCTCTTGCCTTGGCCCCGAGAGCAAAGTCCCGAGCGAGCACTCGACTCAGTGCAATGCACCCGGAAGGACGCTCTCGCTCGTCTTTCAAGGAGCGATTCCTAACAGCAGAAGCAGCAGAGGCACAAACTGCATGACGAGAAGGGACAACGTAGAACACGTCTCTGTCCTGGCGCATTTTCGTGTGCGATACTTCCCTCCGGGTCTTCGGGCCTTGCGAAGCCCTGTGTACTGCGAGCGCTGCTACTCGCAGCTGAGAAGGACCGTGGAGCTAGCGGCGAATTCGGAGAGTTCTTCGCTGCACTGCGCCGCTCGCAAGCGGCTTCGTTTTCGCCTTTTGCCGTCCGGCGAGAGCTGAACTCCAGCGGTCAGTTGCAGCTCTGCCCAACAGCGTGTTCTCAGTTCTGCGGGCAAGCACGCCCTCTTGCCTTGGCCCCGAGTGCAAAGTCCCGAGCGAGCACTCGACTCAGTGCAATGCACCCGGAAGGACGCTCTCGCTCGCCTTTCAAGGAGCGATTCCTAACAGCAGAAGCAGCAGAGGCACAAACTGCATGACGAGAAGGGACAACGTAGAACACGTCTCTGTCCTGGCGCATTTTCGTGTGCGATACTTCCCTCCGGGTCTTCGGGCCTTGCGAAGCCCTGTGTACTGCGAGCGCTGCTACTCGCAGCTGAGAAGGACCGTGGAGCTAGCGGCGAATTCGGAGAGTTCTTCGCTGCACTGCGCCGCTCGCAAGCGGCTTCGTTTTCGCCTTTTGCCGTCCGGCGAGAGCTGAACTCCAGCGGTCAGTTGCAGCTCTGCCCAACAGCGTGTTCTCAGTTCTGCGGGCAAGCACGCCCTCTTGCCTTGGCCCCGAGTGCAAAGTCCCGAGCGAGCACTCGACTCAGTGCAATGCACCCGGAAGGACGCTCTCGCTCGTCTTTCAAGGAGCGATTCCTAACAGCAGAAGCAGCAGAGGCACAAACTGCATGACGAGAAGGGACAACGTAGAACACGTCTCTGTCCTGGCGCATTTTCGTGTGCGATACTTCCCTCCGGGTCTTCGGGCCTTGCGAAGCTCTGTGTACTGCGAGCGCTGCTACTCGCAGCTGAGAAGGACCGTGGAGCTAGCGGCGAATTCGGAGAGCTCTTCGCTGCACTGCGCCGCTCGCAAGCGGCTTCGTTCTTCGCCTTCTGCCGTCCGGCGAGAGCTGAACTCCAGCGGTCAGTTGCAGCTCTGCCCAACAGCGTGTTCTCAGTTCTGCGGGCAAGCACGCCCTCTTGCCTTGGCCCCGAGTGCAAAGTCCCGAGCGAGCACTCGACTCAGTGCAATGCACCCGGAAGGACGCTCTCGCTCGTCTTTCAAGGAGCGATTCCTAACAGCAGAAGCAGCAGAGGCACAAACTGCATGACGAGAAGGGACAACGTAGAACACGTCTCTGTCCTGGCGCATTTTCGTGTGCGATACTTCCCTCCGGGTCTTCGGGCCTTGCGAAGCTCTGTGTACTGCGAGCGCTGCTACTCGCAGCTGAGAAGGACCGTGGAGCTAGCGGCGAATTCGGAGAGCTCTTCGCTGCACTGCGCCGCTCGCAAGCGGCTTCGTTCTTCGCCTTCTGCCGTCCGGCGAGAGCTGAACTCCAGCGGTCAGTTGCAGCTCTGCCCAACAGCGTGTTCTCAGTTCTGCGGGCAAGCACGCCCTCTTGCCTTGGCCCCGAGTGCAAAGTCCCGAGCGAGCACTCGACTCAGTGCAATGCACCCGGAAGGACGCTCTCGCTCGTCTTTCAAGGAGCGATTCCTAACAGCAGAAGCAGCAGAGGCACAAACTGCATGACGAGAAGGGACAACGTAGAACACGTCTCTGTCCTGGCACATTTCCGTGTGCGATACTCCCCTCCGGGTCTTCGGGCCTTGCGAAGCCCTGTGTACTGCGAGCGCTGCTACTCGCAGCTGAGAAGGACCGTGGAGCTAGCGGCGAATTCGGAGAGCTCTTCGCTGCACTGCGCCGCTCGCAAGCGGCTTCGTTCTTCGCCTTCTGCCGTCCGGCGAGAGCTGAACTCCAGCGGTCAGTTGCAGCTCTGCCCAACAGCGTGTTCTCAGTTCTGCGGGCAAGCACGCCCTCTTGCCTTGGCCCCGAGTGCAAAGTCCCGAGCGAGCACTCGACTCAGTGCAATGCACCCGGAAGGACGCTCTCGCTCGCCTTTCAAGGAGCGATTCCTAACAGCAGAAGCAGCAGAGGCACAAACTGCATGACGAGAAGGGACAACGTAGAACACGTCTCTGTCCTGGCACATTTCCGTGTGCCATACTTCCCTCCGGGTCTTCGGGCCTTGCGAAGCTCTGTGTACTGCGAGCGCTGCTACTCGCAGCTGAGAAGGACCGTGGAGCTAGCGGCGAATTCGGAGAGCTCTTCGCTGCACTGCGCCGCTCGCAAGCGGCTTCGTTCTTCGCCTTCTGCCGTCCGGCGAGAGCTGAACTCCAGCGGTCAGTTGCAGCTCTGCCCAACAGCGTGTTCTCAGTTCTGCGGGCAAGCACGCCCTCTTGCCTTGGCCCCGAGAGCAAAGTCCCGAGCGAGCACTCGACTCAGTGCAATGCACCCGGAAGGACGCTCTCGCTCGTCTTTCAAGGAGCGATTACCTACAGCAAAAGCAGCAGAGGCACAAACTGCATGACGAGAAGGGACAACGTAGAACACGTCTCTGTCCTGGCACATTTTCGTGTGCGATACTTCCCTCCGGGTCTTCGGGCCTTGCGAAGCTCTGTGTACTGCGAGCGCTGCTACTCGCAGCTGAGAAGGACCGTGGAGCTAGCGGCGAATTCGGAGAGTTCTTCGCTGCACTGCGCCGCTCGCAAGCGGCTTCGTTTTCGCCTTTTGCCGTCCGGCGAGAGCTGAACTCCAGCGGTCAGTTGCAGCTCTGCCCAACAGCG
>NW_028275958.1:0-38966 GCF_052056855.1 Sturnus vulgaris
TGTTCTCGGTTCTGCGGGCAAGCACGCCCTCTTGCCTTGGCCCCGAGTGCAAAGTCCCGAGCGAGCACTCGACTCAGTGCAATGCACCCGGAAGGACGCTCTCGCTCGCCTTTCAAGGAGCGATTCCTAACAGCAGAAGCAGCAGAGGCACAAACTGCACGACGAGAGGGGACAACGTAGAACACGTCTCTGTCCTGGCACATTTTCGTGTGCGATACTTCCCTCCGGCTCTTCGGGCCTTGCGAAGCTCTGTGTACTGCGAGCGCTGCTACTCGCAGCTGAGAAGGACCGTGGAGCTAGCGGCGAATTCGGAGAGCTCTTCGCTGCACTGCGCCGCTCGCAAGCGGCTTCGTTCTTCGCCTTCTGCCGTCCGGCGAGAGCTGAACTCCAGCGGTCAGTTGCAGCTCTGCCCAACAGCGTGTTCTCGGTTCTGCGGGCAAGCACGCCCTCTTGCCTTGGCCCCGAGAGCAAAGTCCCGAGCGAGCACTCGACTCAGTGCAATGCACCCGGAAGGACGCTCTCGCTCGCCTTTCAAGGAGCGATTCCTAACAGCAGAAGCAGCAGAGGCACAAACTGCACGACGAGAGGGGACAACGTAGAACACGTCTCTGTCCTGGCACATTTTCGTGTGCGATACTTCCCTCCGGCTCTTCTGGCCTTGCGAAGCTCTGTGTACTGCGAGCGCTGCTACTCGCAGCTGAGAAGGACCGTGCAGCTAGCGGCGAATTCGGAGAGCTCTTCGCTGCACTGCGCCGCTCGCAAGCGCCTTCGTTCTTCGCCTTCTGCCGTCCGGCGAGAGCTGAACTCCAGCGGTCAGTTGCAGCTCTGCCCAACAGCGTGTTCTCGGTTCTGCGGGCAAGCACGCCCTCTTGCCTTGGCCGCGAGAGCAAAGTCCCGAGCGAGCACTCGACTCAGTGCAATGCAACCGGAAGGACGCTCTCGCTCGCGTTTCAAGGAGCGATTCCTAACAGCAGAAGCAGCAGAGGCACAAACTGCACGACGAGAGGGGACAACGTAGAACACGTCTCTGTCCTGGCACATTTTCGTGTGCGATACTTCCCTCCGGCTCTTCGGGCCTTGCGAAGCTCTGTGTACTGCGAGCGCTGCTACTCGCAGCTGAGAAGGACCGTGGAGCTAGCGGCGAATTCGGAGAGCTCTTCGCTGCACTGCGCCGCTCGCAAGCGCCTTCGTTCTTCGCCTTCTGCCGTCCGGCGAGAGCTGAACTCCAGCGGTCAGTTGCAGCTCTGCCCAACAGCGTGTTCTCGGTTCTGCGGGCAAGCACGCCCTCTTGCCTTGGCCCCGAGAGCAAAGTCCCGAGCGAGCACTCGACTCAGTGCAATGCACCCGGAAGGACGCTCTCGCTCGCCTTTCAAGGAGCGATTCCTAACAGCAGAAGCAGCAGAGGCACAAACTGCACGACGAGAGGGGACAACGTAGAACACGTCTCTGTCCTGGCACATTTGCGTGTGCGATACTTCCCTCCGGCTCTTCGGGCCTTGCGAAGCTCTGTGTACTGCGAGCGCTGCTACTCGCAGCTGAGAAGGACCGTGGAGCTAGCGGCGAATTCGGAGAGCTCTTCGCTGCACTGCGCCGCTCGCAAGCGCCTTCGTTCTTCGCCTTCTGCCGTCCGGCGAGAGCTGAACTCCAGCGGTCAGTTGCAGCTCTGCCCAACAGCGTGTTCTCGGTTCTGCGGGCAAGCACGCCCTCTTGCCTTGGCCCCGAGTGCAAAGTCCCGAGCGAGCACTCGACTCAGTGCAATGCACCCGGAAGGACGCTCTCGCTCGCCTTTCAAGGAGCGATTCCTAACAGCAGAAGCAGCAGAGGCACAAACTGCACGACGAGAGGGGACAACGTAGAACACGTCTCTGTCCTGGCACATTTTCGTGTGCGATACTTCCCTCCGGCTCTTCGGGCCTTGCGAAGCTCTGTGTACTGCGAGCGCTGCTACTCGCAGCTGAGAAGGACCGTGGAGCTAGCGGCGAATTCGGAGAGCTCTTCGCTGCACTGCGCCGCTCGCAAGCGCCTTCGTTCTTCGCCTTCTGCCGTCCGGCGAGAGCTGAACTCCAGCGGTCAGTTGCAGCTCTGCCCAACAGCGTGTTCTCGGTTCTGCGGGCAAGCACGCCCTCTTGCCTTGGCCCCGAGTGCAAAGTCCCGAGCGAGCACTCGACTCAGTGCAATGCACCCGGAAGGACGCTCTCGCTCGCCTTTCAAGGAGCGATTCCTAACAGCAGAAGCAGCAGAGGCACAAACTGCACGACGAGAGGGGACAACGTAGAACACGTCTCTGTCCTGGCACATTTGCGTGTGCGATACTTCCCTCCGGCTCTTCGGGCCTTGCGAAGCTCTGTGTACTGCGAGCGCTGCTACTCGCAGCTGAGAAGGACCGTGGAGCTAGCGGCGAATTCGGAGAGCTCTTCGCTGCACTGCGCCGCTCGCAAGCGCCTTCGTTCTTCGCCTTCTGCCGTCCGGCGAGAGCTGAACTCCAGCGGTCAGTTGCAGCTCTGCCCAACAGCGTGTTCTCGGTTCTGCGGGCAAGCACGCCCTCTTGCCTTGGCCCCGAGTGCAAAGTCCCGAGCGAGCACTCGACTCAGTGCAATGCACCCGGAAGGACGCTCTCGCTCGCCTTTCAAGGAGCGATTCCTAACAGCAGAAGCAGCAGAGGCACAAACTGCACGACGAGAGGGGACAACGTAGAACACGTCTCTGTCCTGGCACATTTGCGTGTGCGATACTTCCCTCCGGCTCTTCGGGCCTTGCGAAGCTCTGTGTACTGCGAGCGCTGCTACTCGCAGCTGAGAAGGACCGTGGAGCTAGCGGCGAATTCGGAGAGCTCTTCGCTGCACTGCGCCGCTCGCAAGCGCCTTCGTTCTTCGCCTTCTGCCGTCCGGCGAGAGCTGAACTCCAGCGGTCAGTTGCAGCTCTGCCCAACAGCGTGTTCTCGGTTCTGCGGGCAAGCACGCCCTCTTGCCTTGGCCCCGAGTGCAAAGTCCCGAGCGAGCACTCGACTCAGTGCAATGCACCCGGAAGGACGCTCTCGCTCGCCTTTCAAGGAGCGATTCCTAACAGCAGAAGCAGCAGAGGCACAAACTGCACGACGAGAGGGGACAACGTAGAACACGTCTCTGTCCTGGCACATTTGCGTGTGCGATACTTCCCTCCGGCTCTTCGGGCCTTGCGAAGCTCTGTGTACTGCGAGCGCTGCTACTCGCAGCTGAGAAGGACCGTGGAGCTAGCGGCGAATTCGGAGAGCTCTTCGCTGCACTGCGCCGCTCGCAAGCGCCTTCGTTCTTCGCCTTCTGCCGTCCGGCGAGAGCTGAACTCCAGCGGTCAGTTGCAGCTCTGCCCAACAGCGTGTTCTCGGTTCTGCGGGCAAGCACGCCCTCTTGCCTTGGCCCCGAGTGCAAAGTCCCGAGCGAGCACTCGACTCAGTGCAATGCACCCGGAAGGACGCTCTCGCTCGCCTTTCAAGGAGCGATTCCTAACAGCAGAAGCAGCAGAGGCACAAACTGCACGACGAGAGGGGACAACGTAGAACACGTCTCTGTCCTGGCACATTTGCGTGTGCGATACTTCCCTCCGGCTCTTCGGGCCTTGCGAAGCTCTGTGTACTGCGAGCGCTGCTACTCGCAGCTGAGAAGGACCGTGGAGCTAGCGGCGAATTCGGAGAGCTCTTCGCTGCACTGCGCCGCTCGCAAGCGCCTTCGTTCTTCGCCTTCTGCCGTCCGGCGAGAGCTGAACTCCAGCGGTCAGTTGCAGCTCTGCCCAACAGCGTGTTCTCGGTTCTGCGGGCAAGCACGCCCTCTTGCCTTGGCCCCGAGTGCAAAGTCCCGAGCGAGCACTCGACTCAGTGCAATGCACCCGGAAGGACGCTCTCGCTCGCCTTTCAAGGAGCGATTCCTAACAGCAGAAGCAGCAGAGGCACAAACTGCACGACGAGAGGGGACAACGTAGAACACGTCTCTGTCCTGGCACATTTGCGTGTGCGATACTTCCCTCCGGCTCTTCGGGCCTTGCGAAGCTCTGTGTACTGCGAGCGCTGCTACTCGCAGCTGAGAAGGACCGTGGAGCTAGCGGCGAATTCGGAGAGCTCTTCGCTGCACTGCGCCGCTCGCAAGCGCCTTCGTTCTTCGCCTTCTGCCGTCCGGCGAGAGCTGAACTCCAGCGGTCAGTTGCAGCTCTGCCCAACAGCGTGTTCTCGGTTCTGCGGGCAAGCACGCCCTCTTGCCTTGGCCCCGAGTGCAAAGTCCCGAGCGAGCACTCGACTCAGTGCAATGCACCCGGAAGGACGCTCTCGCTCGCCTTTCAAGGAGCGATTCCTAACAGCAGAAGCAGCAGAGGCACAAACTGCACGACGAGAGGGGACAACGTAGAACACGTCTCTGTCCTGGCACATTTGCGTGTGCGATACTTCCCTCCGGCTCTTCGGGCCTTGCGAAGCTCTGTGTACTGCGAGCGCTGCTACTCGCAGCTGAGAAGGACCGTGGAGCTAGCGGCGAATTCGGAGAGCTCTTCGCTGCACTGCGCCGCTCGCAAGCGCCTTCGTTCTTCGCCTTCTGCCGTCCGGCGAGAGCTGAACTCCAGCGGTCAGTTGCAGCTCTGCCCAACAGCGTGTTCTCGGTTCTGCGGGCAAGCACGCCCTCTTGCCTTGGCCCCGAGTGCAAAGTCCCGAGCGAGCACTCGACTCAGTGCAATGCACCCGGAAGGCCGCTCTCGCTCGCCTTTCAAGGAGCGATTCCTAACAGCAGAAGCAGCAGAGGCACAAACTGCACGACGAGAGGGGACAACGTAGAACACGTCTCTGTCCTGGCACATTTGCGTGTGCGATACTTCCCTCCGGCTCTTCGGGCCTTGCGAAGCTCTGTGTACTGCGAGCGCTGCTACTCGCAGCTGAGAAGGACCGTGGAGCTAGCGGCGAATTCGGAGAGCTCTTCGCTGCACTGCGCCGCTCGCAAGCGGCTTCGTTCTTCGCCTTCTGCCGTCCGGCGAGAGCTGAACTCCAGCGGTCAGTTGCAGCTCTGCCCAACAGCGTGTTCTCGGTTCTGCGGGCAAGCACGCCCTCTTGCCTTGGACCCGAGAGCAAAGTCCCGAGCGAGCACTCGACTCAGTGCAATGCACCCGGAAGGACGCTCTCGCTCGCCTTTCAAGGAGCGATTCCTAACAGCAGAAGCAGCAGAGGCACAAACTGCACGACGAGAGGGGACAACGTAGAACACGTCTCTGTCCTGGCACATTTGCGTGTGCGATACTTCCCTCCGGCTCTTCGGGCCTTGCGAAGCTCTGTGTACTGCGAGCGCTGCTACTCGCAGCTGAGAAGGACCGTGGAGCTAGCGGCGAATTCGGAGAGCTCTTCGCTGCACTGCGCCGCTCGCAAGCGCCTTCGTTCTTCGCCTTCTGCCGTCCGGCGAGAGCTGAACTCCAGCGGTCAGTTGCAGCTCTGCCCAACAGCGTGTTCTCGGTTCTGCGGGCAAGCACGCCCTCTTGCCTTGGCCCCGAGAGCAAAGTCCCGAGCGAGCTCTCGACTCAGTGCAATGCACCCGGAAGGACGCTCTCGCTCGCCTTTCAAGGAGCGATTCCTAACAGCAGAAGCAGCAGAGGCACAAACTGCACGACGAGAAGGGACAACGTAGAACACGTCTCTGTCCTGGCACATTTTCGTGTGCGATACTTCCCTCCGGCTCTTCGGGCCTTGCGAAGCTCTGTGTACTGCGAGCGCTGCTACTCGCAGCTGAGAAGGACCGTGGAGCTAGCGGCGAATTCGGAGAGCTCTTCGCTGCACTGCGCCGCTCGCAAGCGGCTTCGTTCTTCGCCTTCTGCCGTCCGGCGAGAGCTGAACTCCAGCGGTCAGTTGCAGCTCTGCCCAACAGCGTGTTCTCGGTTCTGCGGGCAAGCACGCCCTCTTGCCTTGGCCCCGAGTGCAAAGTCCCGAGCGAGCACTCGACTCAGTGCAATGCACCCGGAAGGACGCTCTCGCTCGCCTTTCAAGGAGCGATTCCTAACAGCAGAAGCAGCAGAGGCACAAACTGCACGACGAGAGGGGACAACGTAGAACACGTCTCTGTCCTGGCACATTTGCGTGTGCGATACTTCCCTCCGGCTCTTCGGGCCTTGCGAAGCTCTGTGTACTGCGAGCGCTGCTACTCGCAGCTGAGAAGGACCGTGGAGCTAGCGGCGAATTCGGAGAGCTCTTCGCTGCACTGCGCCGCTCGCAAGCGCCTTCGTTCTTCGCCTTCTGCCGTCCGGCGAGAGCTGAACTCCAGCGGTCAGTTGCAGCTCTGCCCAACAGCGTGTTCTCGGTTCTGCGGGCAAGCACGCCCTCTTGCCTTGGCCCCGAGTGCAAAGTCCCGAGCGAGCACTCGACTCAGTGCAATGCACCCGGAAGGACGCTCTCGCTCGCCTTTCAAGGAGCGATTCCTAACAGCAGAAGCAGCAGAGGCACAAACTGCACGACGAGAGGGGACAACGTAGAACACGTCTCTGTCCTGGCACATTTGCGTGTGCGATACTTCCCTCCGGCTCTTCGGGCCTTGCGAAGCTCTGTGTACTGCGAGCGCTGCTACTCGCAGCTGAGAAGGACCGTGGAGCTAGCGGCGAATTCGGAGAGCTCTTCGCTGCACTGCGCCGCTCGCAAGCGGCTTCGTTCTTCGCCTTCTGCCGTCCGGCGAGAGCTGAACTCCAGCGGTCAGTTGCAGCTCTGCCCAACAGCGTGTTCTCGGTTCTGCGGGCAAGCACGCCCTCTTGCCTTGGCCCCGAGAGCAAAGTCCCGAGCGAGCACTCGACTCAGTGCAATGCACCCGGAAGGACGCTCTCGCTCGCCTTTCAAGGAGCGATTCCTAACAGCAGAAGCAGCAGAGGCACAAACTGCACGACGAGAAGGGACAACGTAGAACACGTCTCTGTCCTGGCACATTTTCGTGTGCGATACTTCCCTCCGGCTCTTCGGGCCTTGCGAAGCTCTGTGTACTGCGAGCGCTGCTACTCGCAGCTGAGAAGGACCGTGGAGCTAGCGGCGAATTCGGAGAGCTCTTCGCTGCACTGCGCCGCTCGCAAGCGCCTTCGTTCTTCGCCTTCTGCCGTCCGGCGAGAGCTGAACTCCAGCGGTCAGTTGCAGCTCTGCCCAACAGCGTGTTCTCGGTTCTGCGGGCAAGCACGCCCTCTTGCCTTGGCCCCGAGAGCAAAGTCCCGAGCGAGCACTCGACTCAGTGCAATGCACCCGGAAGGACGCTCTCGCTCGCCTTTCAAGGAGCGATTCCTAACAGCAGAAGCAGCAGAGGCACAAACTGCACGACGAGAAGGGACAACGTAGAACACGTCTCTGTCCTGGCACATTTTCGTGTGCGATACTTCCCTCCGGCTCTTCGGGCCTTGCGAAGCTCTGTGTACTGCGAGCGCTGCTACTCGCAGCTGAGAAGGACCGTGGAGCTAGCGGCGAATTCGGAGAGCTCTTCGCTGCACTGCGCCGCTCGCAAGCGCCTTCGTTCTTCGCCTTCTGCCGTCCGGCGAGAGCTGAACTCCAGCGGTCAGTTGCAGCTCTGCCCAACAGCGTGTTCTCGGTTCTGCGGGCAAGCACGCCCTCTTGCCTTGGCCGCGAGAGCAAAGTCCCGAGCGAGCACTCGACTCAGTGCAATGCACCCGGAAGGACGCTCTCGCTCGCCTTTCAAGGAGCGATTCCTAACAGCAGAAGCAGCAGAGGCACAAACTGCACGACGAGAAGGGACAACGTAGAACACGTCTCTGTCCTGGCACATTTTCGTGTGCGATACTTCCCTCCGGCTCTTCGGGCCTTGCGAAGCTCTGTGTACTGCGAGCGCTGCTACTCGCAGCTGAGAAGGACCGTGGAGCTAGCGGCGAATTCGGAGAGCTCTACGCTGCACTGCGCCGCTCGCAAGCGCCTTCGTTCTTCGCCTTCTGCCGTCCGGCGAGAGCTGAACTCCAGCGGTCAGTTGCAGCTCTGCCCAACAGCGTGTTCTCGGTTCTGCGGGCAAGCACGCCCTCTTGCCTTGGCCGCGAGAGCAAAGTCCCGAGCGAGCACTCGACTCAGTGCAATGCACCCGGAAGGACGCTCTCGCTCGCCTTTCAAGGAGCGATTCCTAACAGCAGAAGCAGCAGAGGCACAAACTGCACGACGAGAAGGGACAACGTAGAACACGTCTCTGTCCTGGCACATTTTCGTGTGCGATACTTCCCTCCGGGTCTTCGGGCCTTGCGAAGCTCTGTGTACTGCGAGCGCTGCTACTCGCAGCTGAGAAGGACCGTGGAGCTAGCGGCGAATTCGGAGAGCTCTACGCTGCACTGCGCCGCTCGCAAGCGCCTTCGTTCTTCGCCTTCTGCCGTCCGGCGAGAGCTGAACTCCAGCGGTCAGTTGCAGCTCTGCCCAACAGCGTGTTCTCGGTTCTGCGGGCAAGCACGCCCTCTTGCCTTGGCCGCGAGAGCAAAGTCCCGAGCGAGCACTCGACTCAGTGCAATGCACCCGGAAGGACGCTCTCGCTCGCCTTTCAAGGAGCGATTCCTAACAGCAGAAGCAGCAGAGGCACAAACTGCACGACGAGAGGGGACAACGTAGAACACGTCTCTGTCCTGGCACATTTGCGTGTGCGATACTTCCCTCCGGGTCTTCGGGCCTTGCGAAGCTCTGTGTACTGCGAGCGCTGCTACTCGCAGCTGAGAAGGACCGTGGAGCTAGCGGCGAATTCGGAGAGCTCTTCGCTGCACTGCGCCGCTCGCAAGCGGCTTCGTTCTTCGCCTTCTGCCGTCCGGCGAGAGCTGAACTCCAGCGGTCAGTTGCAGCTCTGCCCAACAGCGTGTTCTCGGTTCTGCGGGCAAGCACGCCCTCTTGCCTTGGCCCCGAGAGCAAAGTCCCGAGCGAGCACTCGACTCAGTGCAATGCACCCGGAAGGACGCTCTCGCTCGCCTTTCAAGGAGCGATTCCTAACAGCAGAAGCAGCAGAGGCACAAACTGCACGACGAGAGGGGACAACGTAGAACACGTCTCTGTCCTGGCACATTTGCGTGTGCGATACTTCCCTCCGGCTCTTCGGGCCTTGCGAAGCTCTGTGTACTGCGAGCGCTGCTACTCGCAGCTGAGAAGGACCGTGGAGCTAGCGGCGAATTCGGAGAGCTCTTCGCTGCACTGCGCCGCTCGCAAGCGCCTTCGTTCTTCGCCTTCTGCCGTCCGGCGAGAGCTGAACTCCAGCGGTCAGTTGCAGCTCTGCCCAACAGCGTGTTCTCGGTTCTGCGGGCAAGCACGCCCTCTTGCCTTGGCCCCGAGAGCAAAGTCCCGAGCGAGCACTCGACTCAGTGCAATGCACCCGGAAGGACGCTCTCGCTCGCCTTTCAAGGAGCGATTCCTAACAGCAGAAGCAGCAGAGGCACAAACTGCACGACGAGAGGGGAGAACGTAGAACACGTCTCTGTCCTGGCACATTTTCGTGTGCGATACTTCCCTCCGGCTCTTCGGGCCTTGCGAAGCTCTGTGTACTGCGAGCGCTGCTACTCGCAGCTGAGAAGGACCGTGGAGCTAGCGGCGAATTCGGAGAGCTCTTCGCTGCACTGCGCCGCTCGCAAGCGCCTTCGTTCTTCGCCTTCTGCCGTCCGGCGAGAGCTGAACTCCAGCGGTCAGTTGCAGCTCTGCCCAACAGCGTGTTCTCGGTTCTGCGGGCAAGCACGCCCTCTTGCCTTGGCCCCGAGTGCAAAGTCCCGAGCGAGCACTCGACTCAGTGCAATGCACCCGGAAGGACGCTCTCGCTCGCCTTTCAAGGAGCGATTCCTAACAGCAGAAGCAGCAGAGGCACAAACTGCACGACGAGAGGGGACAACGTAGAACACGTCTCTGTCCTGGCACATTTGCGTGTGCGATACTTCCCTCCGGCTCTTCGGGCCTTGCGAAGCTCTGTGTACTGCGAGCGCTGCTACTCGCAGCTGAGAAGGACCGTGGAGCTAGCGGCGAATTCGGAGAGCTCTTCGCTGCACTGCGCCGCTCGCAAGCGCCTTCGTTCTTCGCCTTCTGCCGTCCGGCGAGAGCTGAACTCCAGCGGTCAGTTGCAGCTCTGCCCAACAGCGTGTTCTCGGTTCTGCGGGCAAGCACGCCCTCTTGCCTTGGCCCCGAGTGCAAAGTCCCGAGCGAGCACTCGACTCAGTGCAATGCACCCGGAAGGACGCTCTCGCTCGCCTTTCAAGGAGCGATTCCTAACAGCAGAAGCAGCAGAGGCACAAACTGCACGACGAGAGGGGACAACGTAGAACACGTCTCTGTCCTGGCACATTTGCGTGTGCGATACTTCCCTCCGGCTCTTCGGGCCTTGCGAAGCTCTGTGTACTGCGAGCGCTGCTACTCGCAGCTGAGAAGGACCGTGGAGCTAGCGGCGAATTCGGAGAGCTCTTCGCTGCACTGCGCCGCTCGCAAGCGCCTTCGTTCTTCGCCTTCTGCCGTCCGGCGAGAGCTGAACTCCAGCGGTCAGTTGCAGCTCTGCCCAACAGCGTGTTCTCGGTTCTGCGGGCAAGCACGCCCTCTTGCCTTGGCCCCGAGAGCAAAGTCCCGAGCGAGCACTCGACTCAGTGCAATGCACCCGGAAGGACGCTCTCGCTCGTCTTTCAAGGAGCGATTCCTAACAGCAGAAGCAGCAGAGGCACAAACTGCACGACGAGAGGGGACAACGTAGAACACGTCTCTGTCCTGGCACATTTGCGTGTGCGATACTTCCCTCCGGCTCTTCGGGCCTTGCGAAGCTCTGTGTACTGCGAGCGCTGCTACTCGCAGCTGAGAAGGACCGTGGAGCTAGCGGCGAATTCGGAGAGCTCTTCGCTGCACTGCGCCGCTCGCAAGCGCCTTCGTTCTTCGCCTTCTGCCGTCCGGCGAGAGCTGAACTCCAGCGGTCAGTTGCAGCTCTGCCCAACAGCGTGTTCTCGGTTCTGCGGGCAAGCACGCCCTCTTGCCTTGGCCCCGAGAGCAAAGTCCCGAGCGAGCACTCGACTCAGTGCAATGCACCCGGAAGGACGCTCTCGCTCGCCTTTCAAGGAGCGATTCCTAACAGCAGAAGCAGCAGAGGCACAAACTGCACGACGAGAGGGGACAACGTAGAACACGTCTCTGTCCTGGCACATTTTCGTGTGCGATACTTCCCTCCGGCTCTTCGGGCCTTGCGAAGCTCTGTGTACTGCGAGCGCTGCTACTCGCAGCTGAGAAGGACCGTGGAGCTAGCGGCGAATTCGGAGAGCTCTTCGCTGCACTGCGCCGCTCGCAAGCGGCTTCGTTCTTCGCCTTCTGCCGTCCGGCGAGAGCTGAACTCCAGCGGTCAGTTGCAGCTCTGCCCAACAGCGTGTTCTCGGTTCTGCGGGCAAGCACGCCCTCTTGCCTTGGCCCCGAGTGCAAAGTCCCGAGCGAGCACTCGACTCAGTGCAATGCACCCGGAAGGACGCTCTCGCTCGCCTTTCAAGGAGCGATTCCTAACAGCAGAAGCAGCAGAGGCACAAACTGCACGACGAGAGGGGACAACGTAGAACACGTCTCTGTCCTGGCACATTTTCGTGTGCGATACTTCCCTCCGGCTCTTCGGGCCTTGCGAAGCTCTGTGTACTGCGAGCGCTGCTACTCGCAGCTGAGAAGGACCGTGGAGCTAGCGGCGAATTCGGAGAGCTCTTCGCTGCACTGCGCCGCTCGCAAGCGGCTTCGTTCTTCGCCTTCTGCCGTCCGGCGAGAGCTGAACTCCAGCGGTCAGTTGCAGCTCTGCCCAACAGCGTGTTCTCGGTTCTGCGGGCAAGCACGCCCTCTTGCCTTGGCCCCGAGTGCAAAGTCCCGAGCGAGCACTCGACTCAGTGCAATGCACCCGGAAGGACGCTCTCGCTCGCCTTTCAAGGAGCGATTCCTAACAGCAGAAGCAGCAGAGGCACAAACTGCACGACGAGAGGGGACAACGTAGAACACGTCTCTGTCCTGGCACATTTTCGTGTGCGATACTTCCCTCCGGCTCTTCGGGCCTTGCGAAGCTCTGTGTACTGCGAGCGCTGCTACTCGCAGCTGAGAAGGACCGTGGAGCTAGCGGCGAATTCGGAGAGCTCTTCGCTGCACTGCGCCGCTCGCAAGCGGCTTCGTTCTTCGCCTTCTGCCGTCCGGCGAGAGCTGAACTCCAGCGGTCAGTTGCAGCTCTGCCCAACAGCGTGTTCTCGGTTCTGCGGGCAAGCACGCCCTCTTGCCTTGGCCCCGAGAGCAAAGTCCCGAGCGAGCACTCGACTCAGTGCAATGCACCCGGAAGGACGCTCTCGCTCGCCTTTCAAGGAGCGATTCCTAACAGCAGAAGCAGCAGAGGCACAAACTGCACGACGAGAGGGGACAACGTAGAACACGTCTCTGTCCTGGCACATTTTCGTGTGCGATACTTCCCTCCGGCTCTTCTGGCCTTGCGAAGCTCTGTGTACTGCGAGCGCTGCTACTCGCAGCTGAGAAGGACCGTGGAGCTAGCGGCGAATTCGGAGAGCTCTTCGCTGCACTGCGCCGCTCGCAAGCGCCTTCGTTCTTCGCCTTCTGCCGTCCGGCGAGAGCTGAACTCCAGCGGTCAGTTGCAGCTCTGCCCAACAGCGTGTTCTCGGTTCTGCGGGCAAGCACGCCCTCTTGCCTTGGCCGCGAGAGCAAAGTCCCGAGCGAGCACTCGACTCAGTGCAATGCAACCGGAAGGACGCTCTCGCTCGCGTTTCAAGGAGCGATTCCTAACAGCAGAAGCAGCAGAGGCACAAACTGCACGACGAGAGGGGACAACGTAGAACACGTCTCTGTCCTGGCACATTTTCGTGTGCGATACTTCCCTCCGGCTCTTCGGGCCTTGCGAAGCTCTGTGTACTGCGAGCGCTGCTACTCGCAGCTGAGAAGGACCGTGGAGCTAGCGGCGAATTCGGAGAGCTCTTCGCTGCACTGCGCCGCTCGCAAGCGCCTTCGTTCTTCGCCTTCTGCCGTCCGGCGAGAGCTGAACTCCAGCGGTCAGTTGCAGCTCTGCCCAACAGCGTGTTCTCGGTTCTGCGGGCAAGCACGCCCTCTTGCCTTGGCCCCGAGAGCAAAGTCCCGAGCGAGCACTCGACTCAGTGCAATGCACCCGGAAGGACGCTCTCGCTCGCCTTTCAAGGAGCGATTCCTAACAGCAGAAGCAGCAGAGGCACAAACTGCACGACGAGAGGGGACAACGTAGAACACGTCTCTGTCCTGGCACATTTGCGTGTGCGATACTTCCCTCCGGCTCTTCGGGCCTTGCGAAGCTCTGTGTACTGCGAGCGCTGCTACTCGCAGCTGAGAAGGACCGTGGAGCTAGCGGCGAATTCGGAGAGCTCTTCGCTGCACTGCGCCGCTCGCAAGCGCCTTCGTTCTTCGCCTTCTGCCGTCCGGCGAGAGCTGAACTCCAGCGGTCAGTTGCAGCTCTGCCCAACAGCGTGTTCTCGGTTCTGCGGGCAAGCACGCCCTCTTGCCTTGGCCCCGAGTGCAAAGTCCCGAGCGAGCACTCGACTCAGTGCAATGCACCCGGAAGGACGCTCTCGCTCGCCTTTCAAGGAGCGATTCCTAACAGCAGAAGCAGCAGAGGCACAAACTGCACGACGAGAGGGGACAACGTAGAACACGTCTCTGTCCTGGCACATTTTCGTGTGCGATACTTCCCTCCGGCTCTTCGGGCCTTGCGAAGCTCTGTGTACTGCGAGCGCTGCTACTCGCAGCTGAGAAGGACCGTGGAGCTAGCGGCGAATTCGGAGAGCTCTTCGCTGCACTGCGCCGCTCGCAAGCGCCTTCGTTCTTCGCCTTCTGCCGTCCGGCGAGAGCTGAACTCCAGCGGTCAGTTGCAGCTCTGCCCAACAGCGTGTTCTCGGTTCTGCGGGCAAGCACGCCCTCTTGCCTTGGCCCCGAGTGCAAAGTCCCGAGCGAGCACTCGACTCAGTGCAATGCACCCGGAAGGACGCTCTCGCTCGCCTTTCAAGGAGCGATTCCTAACAGCAGAAGCAGCAGAGGCACAAACTGCACGACGAGAGGGGACAACGTAGAACACGTCTCTGTCCTGGCACATTTGCGTGTGCGATACTTCCCTCCGGCTCTTCGGGCCTTGCGAAGCTCTGTGTACTGCGAGCGCTGCTACTCGCAGCTGAGAAGGACCGTGGAGCTAGCGGCGAATTCGGAGAGCTCTTCGCTGCACTGCGCCGCTCGCAAGCGCCTTCGTTCTTCGCCTTCTGCCGTCCGGCGAGAGCTGAACTCCAGCGGTCAGTTGCAGCTCTGCCCAACAGCGTGTTCTCGGTTCTGCGGGCAAGCACGCCCTCTTGCCTTGGCCCCGAGTGCAAAGTCCCGAGCGAGCACTCGACTCAGTGCAATGCACCCGGAAGGACGCTCTCGCTCGCCTTTCAAGGAGCGATTCCTAACAGCAGAAGCAGCAGAGGCACAAACTGCACGACGAGAGGGGACAACGTAGAACACGTCTCTGTCCTGGCACATTTGCGTGTGCGATACTTCCCTCCGGCTCTTCGGGCCTTGCGAAGCTCTGTGTACTGCGAGCGCTGCTACTCGCAGCTGAGAAGGACCGTGGAGCTAGCGGCGAATTCGGAGAGCTCTTCGCTGCACTGCGCCGCTCGCAAGCGCCTTCGTTCTTCGCCTTCTGCCGTCCGGCGAGAGCTGAACTCCAGCGGTCAGTTGCAGCTCTGCCCAACAGCGTGTTCTCGGTTCTGCGGGCAAGCACGCCCTCTTGCCTTGGCCCCGAGTGCAAAGTCCCGAGCGAGCACTCGACTCAGTGCAATGCACCCGGAAGGACGCTCTCGCTCGCCTTTCAAGGAGCGATTCCTAACAGCAGAAGCAGCAGAGGCACAAACTGCACGACGAGAGGGGACAACGTAGAACACGTCTCTGTCCTGGCACATTTGCGTGTGCGATACTTCCCTCCGGCTCTTCGGGCCTTGCGAAGCTCTGTGTACTGCGAGCGCTGCTACTCGCAGCTGAGAAGGACCGTGGAGCTAGCGGCGAATTCGGAGAGCTCTTCGCTGCACTGCGCCGCTCGCAAGCGCCTTCGTTCTTCGCCTTCTGCCGTCCGGCGAGAGCTGAACTCCAGCGGTCAGTTGCAGCTCTGCCCAACAGCGTGTTCTCGGTTCTGCGGGCAAGCACGCCCTCTTGCCTTGGCCCCGAGTGCAAAGTCCCGAGCGAGCACTCGACTCAGTGCAATGCACCCGGAAGGACGCTCTCGCTCGCCTTTCAAGGAGCGATTCCTAACAGCAGAAGCAGCAGAGGCACAAACTGCACGACGAGAGGGGACAACGTAGAACACGTCTCTGTCCTGGCACATTTGCGTGTGCGATACTTCCCTCCGGCTCTTCGGGCCTTGCGAAGCTCTGTGTACTGCGAGCGCTGCTACTCGCAGCTGAGAAGGACCGTGGAGCTAGCGGCGAATTCGGAGAGCTCTTCGCTGCACTGCGCCGCTCGCAAGCGCCTTCGTTCTTCGCCTTCTGCCGTCCGGCGAGAGCTGAACTCCAGCGGTCAGTTGCAGCTCTGCCCAACAGCGTGTTCTCGGTTCTGCGGGCAAGCACGCCCTCTTGCCTTGGCCCCGAGTGCAAAGTCCCGAGCGAGCACTCGACTCAGTGCAATGCACCCGGAAGGACGCTCTCGCTCGCCTTTCAAGGAGCGATTCCTAACAGCAGAAGCAGCAGAGGCACAAACTGCACGACGAGAGGGGACAACGTAGAACACGTCTCTGTCCTGGCACATTTGCGTGTGCGATACTTCCCTCCGGCTCTTCGGGCCTTGCGAAGCTCTGTGTACTGCGAGCGCTGCTACTCGCAGCTGAGAAGGACCGTGGAGCTAGCGGCGAATTCGGAGAGCTCTTCGCTGCACTGCGCCGCTCGCAAGCGCCTTCGTTCTTCGCCTTCTGCCGTCCGGCGAGAGCTGAACTCCAGCGGTCAGTTGCAGCTCTGCCCAACAGCGTGTTCTCGGTTCTGCGGGCAAGCACGCCCTCTTGCCTTGGCCCCGAGTGCAAAGTCCCGAGCGAGCACTCGACTCAGTGCAATGCACCCGGAAGGACGCTCTCGCTCGCCTTTCAAGGAGCGATTCCTAACAGCAGAAGCAGCAGAGGCACAAACTGCACGACGAGAGGGGACAACGTAGAACACGTCTCTGTCCTGGCACATTTGCGTGTGCGATACTTCCCTCCGGCTCTTCGGGCCTTGCGAAGCTCTGTGTACTGCGAGCGCTGCTACTCGCAGCTGAGAAGGACCGTGGAGCTAGCGGCGAATTCGGAGAGCTCTTCGCTGCACTGCGCCGCTCGCAAGCGCCTTCGTTCTTCGCCTTCTGCCGTCCGGCGAGAGCTGAACTCCAGCGGTCAGTTGCAGCTCTGCCCAACAGCGTGTTCTCGGTTCTGCGGGCAAGCACGCCCTCTTGCCTTGGCCCCGAGTGCAAAGTCCCGAGCGAGCACTCGACTCAGTGCAATGCACCCGGAAGGCCGCTCTCGCTCGCCTTTCAAGGAGCGATTCCTAACAGCAGAAGCAGCAGAGGCACAAACTGCACGACGAGAGGGGACAACGTAGAACACGTCTCTGTCCTGGCACATTTGCGTGTGCGATACTTCCCTCCGGCTCTTCGGGCCTTGCGAAGCTCTGTGTACTGCGAGCGCTGCTACTCGCAGCTGAGAAGGACCGTGGAGCTAGCGGCGAATTCGGAGAGCTCTTCGCTGCACTGCGCCGCTCGCAAGCGCCTTCGTTCTTCGCCTTCTGCCGTCCGGCGAGAGCTGAACTCCAGCGGTCAGTTGCAGCTCTGCCCAACAGCGTGTTCTCGGTTCTGCGGGCAAGCACGCCCTCTTGCCTTGGCCCCGAGAGCAAAGTCCCGAGCGAGCACTCGACTCAGTGCAATGCACCCGGAAGGACGCTCTCGCTCGCCTTTCAAGGAGCGATTCCTAACAGCAGAAGCAGCAGAGGCACAAACTGCACGACGAGAGGGGACAACGTAGAACACGTCTCTGTCCTGGCACATTTTCGTGTGCGATACTTCCCTCCGGCTCTTCGGGCCTTGCGAAGCTCTGTGTACTGCGAGCGCTGCTACTCGCAGCTGAGAAGGACCGTGGAGCTAGCGGCGAATTCGGAGAGCTCTTCGCTGCACTGCGCCGCTCGCAAGCGGCTTCGTTCTTCGCCTTCTGCCGTCCGGCGAGAGCTGAACTCCAGCGGTCAGTTGCAGCTCTGCCCAACAGCGAGTTCTCGGTTCTGCGGGCAAGCACGCCCTCTTGCCTTGGCCCCGAGAGCAAAGTCCCGAGCGAGCACTCGACTCAGTGCAATGCACCCGGAAGGACGCTCTCGCTCGCCTTTCAAGGAGCGATTCCTAACAGCAGAAGCAGCAGAGGCACAAACTGCACGACGAGAGGGGACAACGTAGAACACGTCTCTGTCCTGGCACATTTGCGTGTGCGATACTTCCCTCCGGCTCTTCGGGCCTTGCGAAGCTCTGTGTACTGCGAGCGCTGCTACTCGCAGCTGAGAAGGACCGTGGAGCTAGCGGCGAATTCGGAGAGCTCTTCGCTGCACTGCGCCGCTCGCAAGCGGCTTCGTTCTTCGCCTTCTGCCGTCCGGCGAGAGCTGAACTCCAGCGGTCAGTTGCAGCTCTGCCCAACAGCGTGTTCTCGGTTCTGCGGGCAAGCACGCCCTCTTGCCTTGGCCCCGAGAGCAAAGTCCCGAGCGAGCACTCGACTCAGTGCAATGCACCCGGAAGGACGCTCTCGCTCGCCTTTCAAGGAGCGATTCCTAACAGCAGAAGCAGCAGAGGCACAAACTGCACGACGAGAGGGGACAACGTAGAACACGTCTCTGTCCTGGCACATTTGCGTGTGCGATACTTCCCTCCGGCTCTTCGGGCCTTGCGAAGCTCTGTGTACTGCGAGCGCTGCTACTCGCAGCTGAGAAGGACCGTGGAGCTAGCGGCGAATTCGGAGAGCTCTTCGCTGCACTGCGCCGCTCGCAAGCGGCTTCGTTCTTCGCCTTCTGCCGTCCGGCGAGAGCTGAACTCCAGCGGTCAGTTGCAGCTCTGCCCAACAGCGTGTTCTCGGTTCTGCGGGCAAGCACGCCCTCTTGCCTTGGCCCCGAGAGCAAAGTCCCGAGCGAGCACTCGACTCAGTGCAATGCACCCGGAAGGACGCTCTCGCTCGCCTTTCAAGGAGCGATTCCTAACAGCAGAAGCAGCAGAGGCACAAACTGCACGACGAGAGGGGACAACGTAGAACACGTCTCTGTCCTGGCACATTTTCGTGTGCGATACTTCCCTCCGGCTCTTCGGGCCTTGCGAAGCTCTGTGTACTGCGAGCGCTGCTACTCGCAGCTGAGAAGGACCGTGGAGCTAGCGGCGAATTCGGAGAGCTCTTCGCTGCACTGCGCCGCTCGCAAGCGGCTTCGTTCTTCGCCTTCTGCCGTCCGGCGAGAGCTGAACTCCAGCGGTCAGTTGCAGCTCTGCCCAACAGCGTGTTCTCGGTTCTGCGGGCAAGCACGCCCTCTTGCCTTGGCCCCGAGAGCAAAGTCCCGAGCGAGCACTCGACTCAGTGCAATGCACCCGGAAGGACGCTCTCGCTCGCCTTTCAAGGAGCGATTCCTAACAGCAGAAGCAGCAGAGGCACAAACTGCACGACGAGAGGGGACAACGTAGAACACGTCTCTGTCCTGGCACATTTTCGTGTGCGATACTTCCCTCCGGCTCTTCGGGCCTTGCGAAGCTCTGTGTACTGCGAGCGCTGCTACTCGCAGCTGAGAAGGACCGTGGAGCTAGCGGCGAATTCGGAGAGCTCTTCGCTGCACTGCGCCGCTCGCAAGCGGCTTCGTTCTTCGCCTTCTGCCGTCCGGCGAGAGCTGAACTCCAGCGGTCAGTTGCAGCTCTGCCCAACAGCGTGTTCTCGGTTCTGCGGGCAAGCACGCCCTCTTGCCTTGGCCCCGAGAGCAAAGTCCCGAGCGAGCACTCGACTCAGTGCAATGCACCCGGAAGGACGCTCTCGCTCGCCTTTCAAGGAGCGATTCCTAACAGCAGAAGCAGCAGAGGCACAAACTGCACGACGAGAAGGGACAACGTAGAACACGTCTCTGTCCTGGCACATTTTCGTGTGCGATACTTCCCTCCGGCTCTTCGGGCCTTGCGAAGCTCTGTGTACTGCGAGCGCTGCTACTCGCAGCTGAGAAGGACCGTGGAGCTAGCGGCGAATTCGGAGAGCTCTTCGCTGCACTGCGCCGCTCGCAAGCGGCTTCGTTCTTCGCCTTCTGCCGTCCGGCGAGAGCTGAACTCCAGCGGTCAGTTGCAGCTCTGCCCAACAGCGTGTTCTCGGTTCTGCGGGCAAGCACGCCCTCTTGCCTTGGCCCCGAGAGCAAAGTCCCGAGCGAGCTCTCGACTCAGTGCAATGCACCCGGAAGGACGCTCTCGCTCGCCTTTCAAGGAGCGATTCCTAACAGCAGAAGCAGCAGAGGCACAAACTGCACGACGAGAGGGGACAACGTAGAACACGTCTCTGTCCTGGCACATTTGCGTGTGCGATACTTCCCTCCGGCTCTTCGGGCCTTGCGAAGCTCTGTGTACTGCGAGCGCTGCTACTCGCAGCTGAGAAGGACCGTGGAGCTAGCGGCGAATTCGGAGAGCTCTTCGCTGCACTGCGCCGCTCGCAAGCGGCTTCGTTCTTCGCCTTCTGCCGTCCGGCGAGAGCTGAACTCCAGCGGTCAGTTGCAGCTCTGCCCAACAGCGTGTTCTCGGTTCTGCGGGCAAGCACGCCCTCTTGCCTTGGCCCCGAGAGCAAAGTCCCGAGCGAGCTCTCGACTCAGTGCAATGCACCCGGAAGGACGCTCTCGCTCGTCTTTCAAGGAGCGATTCCTAACAGCAGAAGCAGCAGAGGCACAAACTGCACGACGAGAGGGGACAACGTAGAACACGTCTCTGTCCTGGCACATTTGCGTGTGCGATACTTCCCTCCGGCTCTTCGGGCCTTGCGAAGCTCTGTGTACTGCGAGCGCTGCTACTCGCAGCTGAGAAGGACCGTGGAGCTAGCGGCGAATTCGGAGAGCTCTTCGCTGCACTGCGCCGCTCGCAAGCGGCTTCGTTCTTCGCCTTCTGCCGTCCGGCGAGAGCTGAACTCCAGCGGTCAGTTGCAGCTCTGCCCAACAGCGTGTTCTCGGTTCTGCGGGCAAGCACGCCCTCTTGCCTTGGCCCCGAGAGCAAAGTCCCGAGCGAGCACTCGACTCAGTGCAATGCACCCGGAAGGACGCTCTCGCTCGCCTTTCAAGGAGCGATTCCTAACAGCAGAAGCAGCAGAGGCACAAACTGCACGACGAGAGGGGACAACGTAGAACACGTCTCTGTCCTGGCACATTTGCGTGTGCGATACTTCCCTCCGGCTCTTCGGGCCTTGCGAAGCTCTGTGTACTGCGAGCGCTGCTACTCGCAGCTGAGAAGGACCGTGGAGCTAGCGGCGAATTCGGAGAGCTCTTCGCTGCACTGCGCCGCTCGCAAGCGGCTTCGTTCTTCGCCTTCTGCCGTCCGGCGAGAGCTGAACTCCAGCGGTCAGTTGCAGCTCTGCCCAACAGCGTGTTCTCGGTTCTGCGGGCAAGCACGCCCTCTTGCCTTGGCCCCGAGAGCAAAGTCCCGAGCGAGCACTCGACTCAGTGCAATGCACCCGGAAGGACGCTCTCGCTCGCCTTTCAAGGAGCGATTCCTAACAGCAGAAGCAGCAGAGGCACAAACTGCACGACGAGAGGGGACAACGTAGAACACGTCTCTGTCCTGGCACATTTGCGTGTGCGATACTTCCCTCCGGCTCTTCGGGCCTTGCGAAGCTCTGTGTACTGCGAGCGCTGCTACTCGCAGCTGAGAAGGACCGTGGAGCTAGCGGCGAATTCGGAGAGCTCTTCGCTGCACTGCGCCGCTCGCAAGCGGCTTCGTTCTTCGCCTTCTGCCGTCCGGCGAGAGCTGAACTCCAGCGGTCAGTTGCAGCTCTGCCCAACAGCGTGTTCTCGGTTCTGCGGGCAAGCACGCCCTCTTGCCTTGGCCCCGAGAGCAAAGTCCCGAGCGAGCACTCGACTCAGTGCAATGCACCCGGAAGGACGCTCTCGCTCGCCTTTCAAGGAGCGATTCCTAACAGCAGAAGCAGCAGAGGCACAAACTGCACGACGAGAGGGGACAACGTAGAACACGTCTCTGTCCTGGCACATTTGCGTGTGCGATACTTCCCTCCGGCTCTTCGGGCCTTGCGAAGCTCTGTGTACTGCGAGCGCTGCTACTCGCAGCTGAGAAGGACCGTGGAGCTAGCGGCGAATTCGGAGAGCTCTTCGCTGCACTGCGCCGCTCGCAAGCGGCTTCGTTCTTCGCCTTCTGCCGTCCGGCGAGAGCTGAACTCCAGCGGTCAGTTGCAGCTCTGCCCAACAGCGTGTTCTCGGTTCTGCGGGCAAGCACGCCCTCTTGCCTTGGACCCGAGAGCAAAGTCCCGAGCGAGCACTCGACTCAGTGCAATGCACCCGGAAGGACGCTCTCGCTCGCCTTTCAAGGAGCGATTCCTAACAGCAGAAGCAGCAGAGGCACAAACTGCACGACGAGAGGGGACAACGTAGAACACGTCTCTGTCCTGGCACATTTTCGTGTGCGATACTTCCCTCCGGCTCTTCGGGCCTTGCGAAGCTCTGTGTACTGCGAGCGCTGCTACTCGCAGCTGAGAAGGACCGTGGAGCTAGCGGCGAATTCGGAGAGCTCTTCGCTGCACTGCGCCGCTCGCAAGCGGCTTCGTTCTTCGCCTTCTGCCGTCCGGCGAGAGCTGAACTCCAGCGGTCAGTTGCAGCTCTGCCCAACAGCGTGTTCTCGGTTCTGCGGGCAAGCACGCCCTCTTGCCTTGGCCCCGAGTGCAAAGTCCCGAGCGAGCACTCGACTCAGTGCAATGCACCCGGAAGGCCGCTCTCGCTCGCCTTTCAAGGAGCGATTCCTAACAGCAGAAGCAGCAGAGGCACAAACTGCACGACGAGAGGGGACAACGTAGAACACGTCTCTGTCCTGGCACATTTGCGTGTGCGATACTTCCCTCCGGCTCTTCGGGCCTTGCGAAGCTCTGTGTACTGCGAGCGCTGCTACTCGCAGCTGAGAAGGACCGTGGAGCTAGCGGCGAATTCGGAGAGCTCTTCGCTGCACTGCGCCGCTCGCAAGCGGCTTCGTTCTTCGCCTTCTGCCGTCCGGCGAGAGCTGAACTCCAGCGGTCAGTTGCAGCTCTGCCCAACAGCGTGTTCTCGGTTCTGCGGGCAAGCACGCCCTCTTGCCTTGGCCGCGAGAGCAAAGTCCCGAGCGAGCACTCGACTCAGTGCAATGCACCCGGAAGGACGCTCTCGCTCGCCTTTCAAGGAGCGATTCCTAACAGCAGAAGCAGCAGAGGCACAAACTGCACGACGAGAGGGGACAACGTAGAACACGTCTCTGTCCTGGCACATTTGCGTGTGCGATACTTCCCTCCGGCTCTTCGGGCCTTGCGAAGCTCTGTGTACTGCGAGCGCTGCTACTCGCAGCTGAGAAGGACCGTGGAGCTAGCGGCGAATTCGGAGAGCTCTTCGCTGCACTGCGCCGCTCGCAAGCGGCTTCGTTCTTCGCCTTCTGCCGTCCGGCGAGAGCTGAACTCCAGCGGTCAGTTGCAGCTCTGCCCAACAGCGTGTTCTCGGTTCTGCGGGCAAGCACGCCCTCTTGCCTTGGCCCCGAGAGCAAAGTCCCGAGCGAGCACTCGACTCAGTGCAATGCACCCGGAAGGACGCTCTCGCTCGCCTTTCAAGGAGCGATTCCTAACAGCAGAAGCAGCAGAGGCACAAACTGCACGACGAGAGGGGACAACGTAGAACACGTCTCTGTCCTGGCACATTTGCGTGTGCGATACTTCCCTCCGGCTCTTCGGGCCTTGCGAAGCTCTGTGTACTGCGAGCGCTGCTACTCGCAGCTGAGAAGGACCGTGGAGCTAGCGGCGAATTCGGAGAGCTCTTCGCTGCACTGCGCCGCTCGCAAGCGGCTTCGTTCTTCGCCTTCTGCCGTCCGGCGAGAGCTGAACTCCAGCGGTCAGTTGCAGCTCTGCCCAACAGCGTGTTCTCGGTTCTGCGGGCAAGCACGCCCTCTTGCCTTGGCCCCGAGAGCAAAGTCCCGAGCGAGCACTCGACTCAGTGCAATGCACCCGGAAGGACGCTCTCGCTCGCCTTTCAAGGAGCGATTCCTAACAGCAGAAGCAGCAGAGGCACAAACTGCACGACGAGAGGGGACAACGTAGAACACGTCTCTGTCCTGGCACATTTGCGTGTGCGATACTTCCCTCCGGCTCTTCGGGCCTTGCGAAGCTCTGTGTACTGCGAGCGCTGCTACTCGCAGCTGAGAAGGACCGTGGAGCTAGCGGCGAATTCGGAGAGCTCTTCGCTGCACTGCGCCGCTCGCAAGCGGCTTCGTTCTTCGCCTTCTGCCGTCCGGCGAGAGCTGAACTCCAGCGGTCAGTTGCAGCTCTGCCCAACAGCGTGTTCTCGGTTCTGCGGGCAAGCACGCCCTCTTGCCTTGGCCCCGAGAGCAAAGTCCCGAGCGAGCACTCGACTCAGTGCAATGCACCCGGAAGGACGCTCTCGCTCGCCTTTCAAGGAGCGATTCCTAACAGCAGAAGCAGCAGAGGCACAAACTGCACGACGAGAGGGGACAACGTAGAACACGTCTCTGTCCTGGCACATTTGCGTGTGCGATACTTCCCTCCGGCTCTTCGGGCCTTGCGAAGCTCTGTGTACTGCGAGCGCTGCTACTCGCAGCTGAGAAGGACCGTGGAGCTAGCGGCGAATTCGGAGAGCTCTTCGCTGCACTGCGCCGCTCGCAAGCGGCTTCGTTCTTCGCCTTCTGCCGTCCGGCGAGAGCTGAACTCCAGCGGTCAGTTGCAGCTCTGCCCAACAGCGTGTTCTCGGTTCTGCGGGCAAGCACGCCCTCTTGCCTTGGCCCCGAGAGCAAAGTCCCGAGCGAGCACTCGACTCAGTGCAATGCACCCGGAAGGACGCTCTCGCTCGCCTTTCAAGGAGCGATTCCTAACAGCAGAAGCAGCAGAGGCACAAACTGCACGACGAGAGGGGACAACGTAGAACACGTCTCTGTCCTGGCACATTTGCGTGTGCGATACTTCCCTCCGGCTCTTCGGGCCTTGCGAAGCTCTGTGTACTGCGAGCGCTGCTACTCGCAGCTGAGAAGGACCGTGGAGCTAGCGGCGAATTCGGAGAGCTCTTCGCTGCACTGCGCCGCTCGCAAGCGGCTTCGTTCTTCGCCTTCTGCCGTCCGGCGAGAGCTGAACTCCAGCGGTCAGTTGCAGCTCTGCCCAACAGCGTGTTCTCGGTTCTGCGGGCAAGCACGCCCTCTTGCCTTGGACCCGAGAGCAAAGTCCCGAGCGAGCACTCGACTCAGTGCAATGCACCCGGAAGGACGCTCTCGCTCGCCTTTCAAGGAGCGATTCCTAACAGCAGAAGCAGCAGAGGCACAAACTGCACGACGAGAGGGGACAACGTAGAACACGTCTCTGTCCTGGCACATTTTCGTGTGCGATACTTCCCTCCGGCTCTTCGGGCCTTGCGAAGCTCTGTGTACTGCGAGCGCTGCTACTCGCAGCTGAGAAGGACCGTGGAGCTAGCGGCGAATTCGGAGAGCTCTTCGCTGCACTGCGCCGCTCGCAAGCGGCTTCGTTCTTCGCCTTCTGCCGTCCGGCGAGAGCTGAACTCCAGCGGTCAGTTGCAGCTCTGCCCAACAGCGTGTTCTCGGTTCTGCGGGCAAGCACGCCCTCTTGCCTTGGCCCCGAGTGCAAAGTCCCGAGCGAGCACTCGACTCAGTGCAATGCACCCGGAAGGCCGCTCTCGCTCGCCTTTCAAGGAGCGATTCCTAACAGCAGAAGCAGCAGAGGCACAAACTGCACGACGAGAGGGGACAACGTAGAACACGTCTCTGTCCTGGCACATTTTCGTGTGCGATACTTCCCTCCGGCTCTTCGGGCCTTGCGAAGCTCTGTGTACTGCGAGCGCTGCTACTCGCAGCTGAGAAGGACCGTGGAGCTAGCGGCGAATTCGGAGAGCTCTTCGCTGCACTGCGCCGCTCGCAAGCGGCTTCGTTCTTCGCCTTCTGCCGTCCGGCGAGAGCTGAACTCCAGCGGTCAGTTGCAGCTCTGCCCAACAGCGTGTTCTCGGTTCTGCGGGCAAGCACGCCCTCTTGCCTTGGCCGCGAGAGCAAAGTCCCGAGCGAGCACTCGACTCAGTGCAATGCACCCGGAAGGACGCTCTCGCTCGCCTTTCAAGGAGCGATTCCTAACAGCAGAAGCAGCAGAGGCACAAACTGCACGACGAGAGGGGACAACGTAGAACACGTCTCTGTCCTGGCACATTTTCGTGTGCGATACTTCCCTCCGGCTCTTCGGGCCTTGCGAAGCTCTGTGTACTGCGAGCGCTGCTACTCGCAGCTGAGAAGGACCGTGGAGCTAGCGGCGAATTCGGAAAGCTCTTCGCTGCACTGCGCCGCTCGCAAGCGCCTTCGTTCTTCGCCTTCTGCCGTCCGGCGAGAGCTGAACTCCAGCGGTCAGTTGCAGCTCTGCCCAACAGCGTGTTCTCGGTTCTGCGGGCAAGCACGCCCTCTTGCCTTGGCCGCGAGAGCAAAGTCCCGAGCGAGCACTCGACTCAGTGCAATGCACCCGGAAGGACGCTCTCGCTCGCCTTTCAAGGAGCGATTCCTAACAGCAGAAGCAGCAGAGGCACAAACTGCACGACGAGAGGGGACACCGTAGAACACGTCTCTGTCCTGGCACATTTGCGTGTGCGATACTTCCCTCCGGGTCTTCGGGCCTTGCGAAGCTCTGTGTACTGCGAGCGCTGCTACTCGCAGCTGAGAAGGACCGTGGAGCTAGCGGCGAATTCGGAGAGCTCTTCGCTGCACTGCGCCGCTCGCAAGCGCCTTCGTTCTTCGCCTTCTGCCGTCCGGCGAGAGCTGAACTCCAGCGGTCAGTTGCAGCTCTGCCCAACAGCGTGTTCTCGGTTCTGGGGGAAGCACGCCCTCTTGCCTTGGCCCCGAGAGCAAAGTCCCGAGCGAGCACTCGACTCAGTGCAATGCACCCGGAAGGACGCTCTCGCTCGCCTTTCAAGGAGCGATTCCTAACAGCAGAAGCAGCAGAGGCACAAACTGCACGACGAGAAGGGACACCGTAGAACACGTCTCTGTCCTGGCACATTTGCGTGTGCGATACTTCCCTCCGGCTCTTCGGGCCTTGCGAAGCTCTGTGTACTGCGAGCGCTGCTACTCGCAGCTGAGAAGGACCGTGGAGCTAGCGGCGAATTCGGAGAGCTCTTCGCTGCACTGCGCCGCTCGCAAGCGGCTTCGTTCTTCGCCTTCTGCCGTCCGGCGAGAGCTGAACTCCAGCGGTCAGTTGCAGCTCTGCCCAACAGCGTGTTCTCGGTTCTGCGGGCAAGCACGCCCTCTTGCCTTGGCCCCGAGTGCAAAGTCCCGAGCGAGCACTCGACTCAGTGCAATGCACCCGGAAGGACGCTCTCGCTCGCCTTTCAAGGAGCGATTCCTAACAGCAGAAGCAGCAGAGGCACAAACTGCACGACGAGAGGGGACAACGTAGAACACGTCTCTGTCCTGGCACATTTGCGTGTGCGATACTTCCCTCCGGCTCTTCGGGCCTTGCGAAGCTCTGTGTACTGCGAGCGCTGCTACTCGCAGCTGAGAAGGACCGTGGAGCTAGCGGCGAATTCGGAGAGCTCTTCGCTGCACTGCGCCGCTCGCAAGCGGCTTCGTTCTTCGCCTTCTGCCGTCCGGCGAGAGCTGAACTCCAGCGGTCAGTTGCAGCTCTGCCCAACAGCGTGTTCTCGGTTCTGCGGGCAAGCACGCCCTCTTGCCTTGGCCCCGAGAGCAAAGTCCCGAGCGAGCACTCGACTCAGTGCAATGCACCCGGAAGGACGCTCTCGCTCGCCTTTCAAGGAGCGATTCCTAACAGCAGAAGCAGCAGAGGCACAAACTGCACGACGAGAAGGGACAACGTAGAACACGTCTCTGTCCTGGCACATTTGCGTGTGCGATACTTCCCTCCGGCTCTTCGGGCCTTGCGAAGCTCTGTGTACTGCGAGCGCTGCTACTCGCAGCTGAGAAGGACCGTGGAGCTAGCGGCGAATTCGGAGAGCTCTTCGCTGCACTGCGCCGCTCGCAAGCGCCTTCGTTCTTCGCCTTCTGCCGTCCGGCGAGAGCTGAACTCCAGCGGTCAGTTGCAGCTCTGCCTAACAGCGTGTTCTCGGTTCTGCGGGCAAGCACGCCCTCTTGCCTTGGCCCCGAGAGCAAAGTCCCGAGCGAGCTCTCGACTCAGTGCAATGCACCCGGAAGGACGCTCTCGCTCGCCTTTCAAGGAGCGATTCCTAACAGCAGAAGCAGCAGAGGCACAAACTGCACGACGAGAAGGGACAACGTAGAACACGTCTCTGTCCTGGCACATTTTCGTGTGCGATACTTCCCTCCGGCTCTTCGGGCCTTGCGAAGCTCTGTGTACTGCGAGCGCTGCTACTCGCAGCTGAGAAGGACCGTGGAGCTAGCGGCGAATTCGGAGAGCTCTTCGCTGCACTGCGCCGCTCGCAAGCGCCTTCGTTCTTCGCCTTCTGCCGTCCGGCGAGAGCTGAACTCCAGCGGTCAGTTGCAGCTCTGCCCAACAGCGTGTTCTCGGTTCTGCGGGCAAGCACGCCCTCTTGCCTTGGCCGCGAGAGCAAAGTCCCGAGCGAGCACTCGACTCAGTGCAATGCACCCGGAAGGACGCTCTCGCTCGCCTTTCAAGGAGCGATTCCTAACAGCAGAAGCAGCAGAGGCACAAACTGCACGACGAGAGGGGACACCGTAGAACACGTCTCTGTCCTGGCACATTTTCGTGTGCGATACTTCCCTCCGGCTCTTCGGGCCTTGCGAAGCTCTGTGTACTGCGAGCGCTGCTACTCGCAGCTGAGAAGGACCGTGGAGCTAGCGGCGAATTCGGAGAGCTCTTCGCTGCACTGCGCCGCTCGCAAGCGGCTTCGTTCTTCGCCTTCTGCCGTCCGGCGAGAGCTGAACTCCAGCGGTCAGTTGCAGCTCTGCCCAACAGCGTGTTCTCGGTTCTGCGGGCAAGCACGCCCTCTTGCCTTGGCCGCGAGAGCAAAGTCCCGAGCGAGCACTCGACTCAGTGCAATGCACCCGGAAGGACGCTCTCGCTCGCCTTTCAAGGAGCGATTCCTAACAGCAGAAGCAGCAGAGGCACAAACTGCACGACGAGAGGGGACACCGTAGAACACGTCTCTGTCCTGGCACATTTGCGTGTGCGATACTTCCCTCCGGCTCTTCGGGCCTTGCGAAGCTCTGTGTACTGCGAGCGCTGCTACTCGCAGCTGAGAAGGACCGTGGAGCTAGCGGCGAATTCGGAGAGCTCTTCGCTGCACTGCGCCGCTCGCAAGCGCCTTCGTTCTTCGCCTTCTGCCGTCCGGCGAGAGCTGAACTCCAGCGGTCAGTTGCAGCTCTGCCCAACAGCGTGTTCTCAGTTCTGCGGGCAAGCACGCCCTCTTGCCTTGGCCCCGAGAGCAAAGTCCCGAGCGAGCTCTCGACTCAGTGCAATGCACCCGGAAGGACGCTCTCGCTCGCCTTTCAAGGAGCGATTCCTAACAGCAGAAGCAGCAGAGGCACAAACTGCACGACGAGAAGGGACAACGTAGAACACGTCTCTGTCCTGGCACATTTTCGTGTGCGATACTTCCCTCCGGCTCTTCGGGCCTTGCGAAGCTCTGTGTACTGCGAGCGCTGCTACTCGCAGCTGAGAAGGACCCTGGAGCTAGCGGCGAATTCGGAGAGCTCTTCGCTGCACTGCGCCGCTCGCAAGCGGCTTCGTTCTTCGCCTTCTGCCGTCCGGCGAGAGCTGAACTCCAGCGGTCAGTTGCAGCTCTGCCCAACAGCGTGTTCTCAGTTCTGCGGGCAAGCACGCCCTCTTGCCTTGGCCGCGAGAGCAAAGTCCCGAGCGAGCACTCGACTCAGTGCAATGCACCCGGAAGGACGCTCTCGCTCGCCTTTCAAGGAGCGATTCCTAACAGCAGAAGCAGCAGAGGCACAAACTGCACGACGAGAAGGGACAACGTAGAACACGTCTCTGTCCTGGCACATTTTCGTGTGCGATACTTCCCTCCGGCTCTTCGGGCCTTGCGAAGCTCTGTGTACTGCGAGCGCTGCTACTCGCAGCTGAGAAGGACCGTGGAGCTAGCGGCGAATTCGGAGAGCTCTACGCTGCACTGCGCCGCTCGCAAGCGCCTTCGTTCTTCGCCTTCTGCCGTCCGGCGAGAGCTGAACTCCAGCGGTCAGTTGCAGCTCTGCCCAACAGCGTGTTCTCGGTTCTGCGGGCAAGCACGCCCTCTTGCCTTGGCCGCGAGAGCAAAGTCCCGAGCGAGCACTCGACTCAGTGCAATGCACCCGGAAGGACGCTCTCGCTCGCCTTTCAAGGAGCGATTCCTAACAGCAGAAGCAGCAGAGGCACAAACTGCACGACGAGAGGGGACACCGTAGAACACGTCTCTGTCCTGGCACATTTGCGTGTGCGATACTTCCCTCCGGGTCTTCGGGCCTTGCGAAGCTCTGTGTACTGCGAGCGCTGCTACTCGCAGCTGAGAAGGACCGTGGAGCTAGCGGCGAATTCGGAGAGCTCTTCGCTGCACTGCGCCGCTCGCAAGCGCCTTCGTTCTTCGCCTTCTGCCGTCCGGCGAGAGCTGAACTCCAGCGGTCAGTTGCAGCTCTGCCCAACAGCGTGTTCTCGGTTCTGCGGGCAAGCACGCCCTCTTGCCTTGGCCCCGAGAGCAAAGTCCCGAGCGAGCACTCGACTCAGTGCAATGCACCCGGAAGGACGCTCTCGCTCGCCTTTCAAGGAGCGATTCCTAACAGCAGAAGCAGCAGAGGCACAAACTGCACGACGAGAAGGGACAACGTAGAACACGTCTCTGTCCTGGCACATTTTCGTGTGCGATACTTCCCTCCGGGTCTTCGGGCCTTGCGAAGCACTGTGTACTGCGAGCGCTGCTACTCGCAGCTGAGAAGGACCGTGGAGCTAGCGGCGAATTCGGAGAGCTCTTCGCTGCACTGCGCCGCTCGCAAGCGCCTTCGTTCTTCGCCTTCTGCCGTCCGGCGAGAGCTGAACTCCAGCGGTCAGTTGCAGCTCTGCCCAACAGCGTGTTCTCGGTTCTGCGGGCAAGCACGCCCTCTTGCCTTGGCCCCGAGAGCAAAGTCCCGAGCGAGCACTCGACTCAGTGCAATGCACCCGGAAGGACGCTCTCGCTCGCCTTTCAAGGAGCGATTCCTAACAGCAGAAGCAGCAGAGGCACAAACTGCACGACGAGAGGGGACAACGTAGAACACGTCTCTGTCCTGGCACATTTTCGTGTGCGATACTTCCCTCCGGCTCTTCGGGCCTTGCGAAGCTCTGTGTACTGCGAGCGCTGCTACTCGCAGCTGAGAAGGACCGTGGAGCTAGCGGCGAATTCGGAGAGCTCTTCGCTGCACTGCGCCGCTCGCAAGCGGCTTCGTTCTTCGCCTTCTGCCGTCCGGCGAGAGCTGAACTCCAGCGGTCAGTTGCAGCTCTGCCCAACAGCGTGTTCTCGGTTCTGCGGGCAAGCACGCCCTCTTGCCTTGGCCCCGAGAGCAAAGTCCCGAGCGAGCACTCGACTCAGTGCAATGCACCCGGAAGGACGCTCTCGCTCGCCTTTCAAGGAGCGATTCCTAACAGCAGAAGCAGCAGAGGCACAAACTGCACGACGAGAAGGGACAACGTAGAACACGTCTCTGTCCTGGCACATTTGCGTGTGCGATACTTCCCTCCGGCTCTTCGGGCCTTGCGAAGCTCTGTGTACTGCGAGCGCTGCTACTCGCAGCTGAGAAGGACCGTGGAGCTAGCGGCGAATTCGGAGAGCTCTTCGCTGCACTGCGCCGCTCGCAAGCGGCTTCGTTCTTCGCCTTCTGCCGTCCGGCGAGAGCTGAACTCCAGCGGTCAGTTGCAGCTCTGCCCAACAGCGTGTTCTCGGTTCTGCGGGCAAGCACGCCCTCTTGCCTTGGCCCCGAGAGCAAAGTCCCGAGCGAGCACTCGACTCAGTGCAATGCACCCGGAAGGACGCTCTCGCTCGCCTTTCAAGGAGCGATTCCTAACAGCAGAAGCAGCAGAGGCACAAACTGCACGACGAGAAGGGACAACGTAGAACACGTCTCTGTCCTGGCACATTTGCGTGTGCGATACTTCCCTCCGGCTCTTCGGGCCTTGCGAAGCTCTGTGTACTGCGAGCGCTGCTACTCGCAGCTGAGAAGGACCGTGGAGCTAGCGGCGAATTCGGAGAGCTCTTCGCTGCACTGCGCCGCTCGCAAGCGGCTTCGTTCTTCGCCTTCTGCCGTCCGGCGAGAGCTGAACTCCAGCGGTCAGTTGCAGCTCTGCCCAACAGCGTGTTCTCGGTTCTGCGGGCAAGCACGCCCTCTTGCCTTGGCCCCGAGAGCAAAGTCCCGAGCGAGCACTCGACTCAGTGCAATGCACCCGGAAGGACGCTCTCGCTCGCCTTTCAAGGAGCGATTCCTAACAGCAGAAGCAGCAGAGGCACAAACTGCACGACGAGAGGGGACAACGTAGAACACGTCTCTGTCCTGGCACATTTGCGTGTGCGATACTTCCCTCCGGCTCTTCGGGCCTTGCGAAGCTCTGTGTACTGCGAGCGCTGCTACTCGCAGCTGAGAAGGACCGTGGAGCTAGCGGCGAATTCGGAGAGCTCTTCGCTGCACTGCGCCGCTCGCAAGCGGCTTCGTTCTTCGCCTTCTGCCGTCCGGCGAGAGCTGAACTCCAGCGGTCAGTTGCAGCTCTGCCCAACAGCGTGTTCTCGGTTCTGCGGGCAAGCACGCCCTCTTGCCTTGGCCCCGAGAGCAAAGTCCCGAGCGAGCACTCGACTCAGTGCAATGCACCCGGAAGGACGCTCTCGCTCGCCTTTCAAGGAGCGATTCCTAACAGCAGAAGCAGCAGAGGCACAAACTGCACGACGAGAGGGGACAACGTAGAACACGTCTCTGTCCTGGCACATTTGCGTGTGCGATACTTCCCTCCGGCTCTTCGGGCCTTGCGAAGCTCTGTGTACTGCGAGCGCTGCTACTCGCAGCTGAGAAGGACCGTGGAGCTAGCGGCGAATTCGGAGAGCTCTTCGCTGCACTGCGCCGCTCGCAAGCGGCTTCGTTCTTCGCCTTCTGCCGTCCGGCGAGAGCTGAACTCCAGCGGTCAGTTGCAGCTCTGCCCAACAGCGTGTTCTCGGTTCTGCGGGCAAGCACGCCCTCTTGCCTTGGACCCGAGAGCAAAGTCCCGAGCGAGCACTCGACTCAGTGCAATGCACCCGGAAGGACGCTCTCGCTCGCCTTTCAAGGAGCGATTCCTAACAGCAGAAGCAGCAGAGGCACAAACTGCACGACGAGAGGGGACAACGTAGAACACGTCTCTGTCCTGGCACATTTGCGTGTGCGATACTTCCCTCCGGCTCTTCGGGCCTTGCGAAGCTCTGTGTACTGCGAGCGCTGCTACTCGCAGCTGAGAAGGACCGTGGAGCTAGCGGCGAATTCGGAGAGCTCTTCGCTGCACTGCGCCGCTCGCAAGCGCCTTCGTTCTTCGCCTTCTGCCGTCCGGCGAGAGCTGAACTCCAGCGGTCAGTTGCAGCTCTGCCCAACAGCGTGTTCTCGGTTCTGCGGGCAAGCACGCCCTCTTGCCTTGGCCCCGAGAGCAAAGTCCCGAGCGAGCTCTCGACTCAGTGCAATGCACCCGGAAGGACGCTCTCGCTCGCCTTTCAAGGAGCGATTCCTAACAGCAGAAGCAGCAGAGGCACAAACTGCACGACGAGAAGGGACAACGTAGAACACGTCTCTGTCCTGGCACATTTTCGTGTGCGATACTTCCCTCCGGCTCTTCGGGCCTTGCGAAGCTCTGTGTACTGCGAGCGCTGCTACTCGCAGCTGAGAAGGACCGTGGAGCTAGCGGCGAATTCGGAGAGCTCTTCGCTGCACTGCGCCGCTCGCAAGCGGCTTCGTTCTTCGCCTTCTGCCGTCCGGCGAGAGCTGAACTCCAGCGGTCAGTTGCAGCTCTGCCCAACAGCGTGTTCTCGGTTCTGCGGGCAAGCACGCCCTCTTGCCTTGGCCCCGAGTGCAAAGTCCCGAGCGAGCACTCGACTCAGTGCAATGCACCCGGAAGGACGCTCTCGCTCGCCTTTCAAGGAGCGATTCCTAACAGCAGAAGCAGCAGAGGCACAAACTGCACGACGAGAGGGGACAACGTAGAACACGTCTCTGTCCTGGCACATTTGCGTGTGCGATACTTCCCTCCGGCTCTTCGGGCCTTGCGAAGCTCTGTGTACTGCGAGCGCTGCTACTCGCAGCTGAGAAGGACCGTGGAGCTAGCGGCGAATTCGGAGAGCTCTTCGCTGCACTGCGCCGCTCGCAAGCGCCTTCGTTCTTCGCCTTCTGCCGTCCGGCGAGAGCTGAACTCCAGCGGTCAGTTGCAGCTCTGCCCAACAGCGTGTTCTCGGTTCTGCGGGCAAGCACGCCCTCTTGCCTTGGCCCCGAGTGCAAAGTCCCGAGCGAGCACTCGACTCAGTGCAATGCACCCGGAAGGACGCTCTCGCTCGCCTTTCAAGGAGCGATTCCTAACAGCAGAAGCAGCAGAGGCACAAACTGCACGACGAGAGGGGACAACGTAGAACACGTCTCTGTCCTGGCACATTTGCGTGTGCGATACTTCCCTCCGGCTCTTCGGGCCTTGCGAAGCTCTGTGTACTGCGAGCGCTGCTACTCGCAGCTGAGAAGGACCGTGGAGCTAGCGGCGAATTCGGAGAGCTCTTCGCTGCACTGCGCCGCTCGCAAGCGGCTTCGTTCTTCGCCTTCTGCCGTCCGGCGAGAGCTGAACTCCAGCGGTCAGTTGCAGCTCTGCCCAACAGCGTGTTCTCGGTTCTGCGGGCAAGCACGCCCTCTTGCCTTGGCCCCGAGAGCAAAGTCCCGAGCGAGCACTCGACTCAGTGCAATGCACCCGGAAGGACGCTCTCGCTCGCCTTTCAAGGAGCGATTCCTAACAGCAGAAGCAGCAGAGGCACAAACTGCACGACGAGAAGGGACAACGTAGAACACGTCTCTGTCCTGGCACATTTTCGTGTGCGATACTTCCCTCCGGCTCTTCGGGCCTTGCGAAGCTCTGTGTACTGCGAGCGCTGCTACTCGCAGCTGAGAAGGACCGTGGAGCTAGCGGCGAATTCGGAGAGCTCTTCGCTGCACTGCGCCGCTCGCAAGCGCCTTCGTTCTTCGCCTTCTGCCGTCCGGCGAGAGCTGAACTCCAGCGGTCAGTTGCAGCTCTGCCCAACAGCGTGTTCTCGGTTCTGCGGGCAAGCACGCCCTCTTGCCTTGGCCCCGAGAGCAAAGTCCCGAGCGAGCACTCGACTCAGTGCAATGCACCCGGAAGGACGCTCTCGCTCGCCTTTCAAGGAGCGATTCCTAACAGCAGAAGCAGCAGAGGCACAAACTGCACGACGAGAAGGGACAACGTAGAACACGTCTCTGTCCTGGCACATTTTCGTGTGCGATACTTCCCTCCGGCTCTTCGGGCCTTGCGAAGCTCTGTGTACTGCGAGCGCTGCTACTCGCAGCTGAGAAGGACCGTGGAGCTAGCGGCGAATTCGGAGAGCTCTTCGCTGCACTGCGCCGCTCGCAAGCGCCTTCGTTCTTCGCCTTCTGCCGTCCGGCGAGAGCTGAACTCCAGCGGTCAGTTGCAGCTCTGCCCAACAGCGTGTTCTCGGTTCTGCGGGCAAGCACGCCCTCTTGCCTTGGCCGCGAGAGCAAAGTCCCGAGCGAGCACTCGACTCAGTGCAATGCACCCGGAAGGACGCTCTCGCTCGCCTTTCAAGGAGCGATTCCTAACAGCAGAAGCAGCAGAGGCACAAACTGCACGACGAGAAGGGACAACGTAGAACACGTCTCTGTCCTGGCACATTTTCGTGTGCGATACTTCCCTCCGGCTCTTCGGGCCTTGCGAAGCTCTGTGTACTGCGAGCGCTGCTACTCGCAGCTGAGAAGGACCGTGGAGCTAGCGGCGAATTCGGAGAGCTCTACGCTGCACTGCGCCGCTCGCAAGCGCCTTCGTTCTTCGCCTTCTGCCGTCCGGCGAGAGCTGAACTCCAGCGGTCAGTTGCAGCTCTGCCCAACAGCGTGTTCTCGGTTCTGCGGGCAAGCACGCCCTCTTGCCTTGGCCGCGAGAGCAAAGTCCCGAGCGAGCACTCGACTCAGTGCAATGCACCCGGAAGGACGCTCTCGCTCGCCTTTCAAGGAGCGATTCCTAACAGCAGAAGCAGCAGAGGCACAAACTGCACGACGAGAAGGGACAACGTAGAACACGTCTCTGTCCTGGCACATTTTCGTGTGCGATACTTCCCTCCGGGTCTTCGGGCCTTGCGAAGCTCTGTGTACTGCGAGCGCTGCTACTCGCAGCTGAGAAGGACCGTGGAGCTAGCGGCGAATTCGGAGAGCTCTACGCTGCACTGCGCCGCTCGCAAGCGCCTTCGTTCTTCGCCTTCTGCCGTCCGGCGAGAGCTGAACTCCAGCGGTCAGTTGCAGCTCTGCCCAACAGCGTGTTCTCGGTTCTGCGGGCAAGCACGCCCTCTTGCCTTGGCCGCGAGAGCAAAGTCCCGAGCGAGCACTCGACTCAGTGCAATGCACCCGGAAGGACGCTCTCGCTCGCCTTTCAAGGAGCGATTCCTAACAGCAGAAGCAGCAGAGGCACAAACTGCACGACGAGAGGGGACAACGTAGAACACGTCTCTGTCCTGGCACATTTGCGTGTGCGATACTTCCCTCCGGGTCTTCGGGCCTTGCGAAGCTCTGTGTACTGCGAGCGCTGCTACTCGCAGCTGAGAAGGACCGTGGAGCTAGCGGCGAATTCGGAGAGCTCTTCGCTGCACTGCGCCGCTCGCAAGCGGCTTCGTTCTTCGCCTTCTGCCGTCCGGCGAGAGCTGAACTCCAGCGGTCAGTTGCAGCTCTGCCCAACAGCGTGTTCTCGGTTCTGCGGGCAAGCACGCCCTCTTGCCTTGGCCCCGAGAGCAAAGTCCCGAGCGAGCACTCGACTCAGTGCAATGCACCCGGAAGGACGCTCTCGCTCGCCTTTCAAGGAGCGATTCCTAACAGCAGAAGCAGCAGAGGCACAAACTGCACGACGAGAGGGGACAACGTAGAACACGTCTCTGTCCTGGCACATTTGCGTGTGCGATACTTCCCTCCGGCTCTTCGGGCCTTGCGAAGCTCTGTGTACTGCGAGCGCTGCTACTCGCAGCTGAGAAGGACCGTGGAGCTAGCGGCGAATTCGGAGAGCTCTTCGCTGCACTGCGCCGCTCGCAAGCGCCTTCGTTCTTCGCCTTCTGCCGTCCGGCGAGAGCTGAACTCCAGCGGTCAGTTGCAGCTCTGCCCAACAGCGTGTTCTCGGTTCTGCGGGCAAGCACGCCCTCTTGCCTTGGCCCCGAGAGCAAAGTCCCGAGCGAGCACTCGACTCAGTGCAATGCACCCGGAAGGACGCTCTCGCTCGCCTTTCAAGGAGCGATTCCTAACAGCAGAAGCAGCAGAGGCACAAACTGCACGACGAGAGGGGAGAACGTAGAACACGTCTCTGTCCTGGCACATTTTCGTGTGCGATACTTCCCTCCGGCTCTTCGGGCCTTGCGAAGCTCTGTGTACTGCGAGCGCTGCTACTCGCAGCTGAGAAGGACCGTGGAGCTAGCGGCGAATTCGGAGAGCTCTTCGCTGCACTGCGCCGCTCGCAAGCGCCTTCGTTCTTCGCCTTCTGCCGTCCGGCGAGAGCTGAACTCCAGCGGTCAGTTGCAGCTCTGCCCAACAGCGTGTTCTCGGTTCTGCGGGCAAGCACGCCCTCTTGCCTTGGCCCCGAGTGCAAAGTCCCGAGCGAGCACTCGACTCAGTGCAATGCACCCGGAAGGACGCTCTCGCTCGCCTTTCAAGGAGCGATTCCTAACAGCAGAAGCAGCAGAGGCACAAACTGCACGACGAGAGGGGACAACGTAGAACACGTCTCTGTCCTGGCACATTTGCGTGTGCGATACTTCCCTCCGGCTCTTCGGGCCTTGCGAAGCTCTGTGTACTGCGAGCGCTGCTACTCGCAGCTGAGAAGGACCGTGGAGCTAGCGGCGAATTCGGAGAGCTCTTCGCTGCACTGCGCCGCTCGCAAGCGCCTTCGTTCTTCGCCTTCTGCCGTCCGGCGAGAGCTGAACTCCAGCGGTCAGTTGCAGCTCTGCCCAACAGCGTGTTCTCGGTTCTGCGGGCAAGCACGCCCTCTTGCCTTGGCCCCGAGTGCAAAGTCCCGAGCGAGCACTCGACTCAGTGCAATGCACCCGGAAGGACGCTCTCGCTCGCCTTTCAAGGAGCGATTCCTAACAGCAGAAGCAGCAGAGGCACAAACTGCACGACGAGAGGGGACAACGTAGAACACGTCTCTGTCCTGGCACATTTGCGTGTGCGATACTTCCCTCCGGCTCTTCGGGCCTTGCGAAGCTCTGTGTACTGCGAGCGCTGCTACTCGCAGCTGAGAAGGACCGTGGAGCTAGCGGCGAATTCGGAGAGCTCTTCGCTGCACTGCGCCGCTCGCAAGCGCCTTCGTTCTTCGCCTTCTGCCGTCCGGCGAGAGCTGAACTCCAGCGGTCAGTTGCAGCTCTGCCCAACAGCGTGTTCTCGGTTCTGCGGGCAAGCACGCCCTCTTGCCTTGGCCCCGAGAGCAAAGTCCCGAGCGAGCACTCGACTCAGTGCAATGCACCCGGAAGGACGCTCTCGCTCGTCTTTCAAGGAGCGATTCCTAACAGCAGAAGCAGCAGAGGCACAAACTGCACGACGAGAGGGGACAACGTAGAACACGTCTCTGTCCTGGCACATTTGCGTGTGCGATACTTCCCTCCGGCTCTTCGGGCCTTGCGAAGCTCTGT
Source organism: Sturnus vulgaris (assembly GCF_052056855.1). Classification (NCBI taxonomy): domain Eukaryota; kingdom Metazoa; phylum Chordata; class Aves; order Passeriformes; family Sturnidae; genus Sturnus; species Sturnus vulgaris. The sequence continues at coordinate 37,963 of NW_028275958.1, forward strand.
GTACTGCGAGCGCTGCTACTCGCAGCTGAGAAGGACCGTGGAGCTAGCGGCGAATTCGGAGAGCTCTTCGCTGCACTGCGCCGCTCGCAAGCGCCTTCGTTCTTCGCCTTCTGCCGTCCGGCGAGAGCTGAACTCCAGCGGTCAGTTGCAGCTCTGCCCAACAGCGTGTTCTCGGTTCTGCGGGCAAGCACGCCCTCTTGCCTTGGCCCCGAGAGCAAAGTCCCGAGCGAGCACTCGACTCAGTGCAATGCACCCGGAAGGACGCTCTCGCTCGCCTTTCAAGGAGCGATTCCTAACAGCAGAAGCAGCAGAGGCACAAACTGCACGACGAGAGGGGACAACGTAGAACACGTCTCTGTCCTGGCACATTTTCGTGTGCGATACTTCCCTCCGGCTCTTCGGGCCTTGCGAAGCTCTGTGTACTGCGAGCGCTGCTACTCGCAGCTGAGAAGGACCGTGGAGCTAGCGGCGAATTCGGAGAGCTCTTCGCTGCACTGCGCCGCTCGCAAGCGGCTTCGTTCTTCGCCTTCTGCCGTCCGGCGAGAGCTGAACTCCAGCGGTCAGTTGCAGCTCTGCCCAACAGCGTGTTCTCGGTTCTGCGGGCAAGCACGCCCTCTTGCCTTGGCCCCGAGTGCAAAGTCCCGAGCGAGCACTCGACTCAGTGCAATGCACCCGGAAGGACGCTCTCGCTCGCCTTTCAAGGAGCGATTCCTAACAGCAGAAGCAGCAGAGGCACAAACTGCACGACGAGAGGGGACAACGTAGAACACGTCTCTGTCCTGGCACATTTTCGTGTGCGATACTTCCCTCCGGCTCTTCGGGCCTTGCGAAGCTCTGTGTACTGCGAGCGCTGCTACTCGCAGCTGAGAAGGACCGTGGAGCTAGCGGCGAATTCGGAGAGCTCTTCGCTGCACTGCGCCGCTCGCAAGCGGCTTCGTTCTTCGCCTTCTGCCGTCCGGCGAGAGCTGAACTCCAGCGGTCAGTTGCAGCTCTGCCCAACAGCG
>NW_028275959.1:0-38831 GCF_052056855.1 Sturnus vulgaris
TAAGCGGCTTCGTTCTTCGCCTTCTGCCGTCCGGCGAGAGCTGAACTCCAGCGGTCCGTTGCAGCTCTGCCCAACAGCGTGTTCTCGGTTCTTCGGGCAAGCACGCCCTCTTGCCTTGGCCCCGAGAGCAAAGTCCCGAGCGAGCACTCGACTCAGTGCAATGCACCCGGAAGGACGCTCTCGCTCGCCTTTCAAGGAGCGATTCCTAACAGCAGAAGCAGCAGAGGCACAAACTGCACGACGAGAGGGGACACCGTAGAACACGTCTCTGTCCTGGCACATTTGCGTGTGCGATACTTCCCTCCGGCTCTTCGGGCCTTGCGAAGCTCTGTGTACTGCGAGAGCAGCTACTCGCAGCTGAGAAGGACCGTGGAGCTAGCGGCGAATTCGGAGAGCTCTTCGCTGCACTGCGCCGCTCGCAAGCGGCTTCGTTCTTCGCCTTCTGCCGTCCGGCGAGAGCTGAACTCCAGCGGTCCGTTGCAGCTCTGCCCAACAGCGTGTTCTCGGTTCTGCGGGCAAGCACGCCCTCTTGCCTTGGCCCCGAGAGCAAAGTCCCGAGCGAGCACTCGACTCAGTGCAATGCACCCGGAAGGACGCTCTCGCTCGCCTTTCAAGGAGCGATTCCTAACAGCAGAAGCAGCAGAGGCACAAACTGCACGACGAGAGGGGACAACGTAGAACACGTCTCTGTCCTGGCACATTTTCGTGAGCGATACTTCCCTCCGGGTCTTCGGGCCTTGCGAAGCTCTGTGTACTGCGAGCGCTGCTACTCGCAGCTGAGAAGGACCGTGGAGCTAGCGGCGAATTCGTAGAGCTCTTCGCTGCACTGCGCCGCTCGCAAGCGGCTTCGTTCTTCGCCTTCTGCCGTCCGGCGAGAGCTGAACTCCAGCGGTCAGTTGCAGCTCTGCCCAACAGCGTGTTCTCGGTTCTGCGGGCAAGCACGCCCTCTTGCCTTGGCCCCGAGAGCAAAGTCCCGAGCGAGCACTCGACTCAGTGCAATGCACCCGGAAGGACGCTCTCGCTCGCCTTTCAAGGAGCGATTCCTAACAGCAGAAGCAGCAGAGGCACAAACTGCACGACGAGAGGGGACACCGTAGAACACGTCTCTGTCCTGGCACATTTGCGTGTGCGATACTTCCCTCCGGCTCTTCGGGCCTTGCGAAGCTCTGTGTACTGCGAGAGCAGCTACTCGCAGCTGAGAAGGACCGTGGAGCTAGCGGCGAATTCGGAGAGCTCTTCGCTGCACTGCGCCGCTCGCAAGCGGCTTCGTTCTTCGCCTTCTGCCGTCCGGCGAGAGCTGAACTCCAGCGGTCAGTTGCAGCTCTGCCCAACAGCGTGTTCTCGGTTCTGCGGGCAAGCACGCCCTCTTGCCTTGGCCCCGAGAGCAAAGTCCCGAGCGAGCACTCGACTCAGTGCAATGCACCCGGAAGGACGCTCTCGCTCGCCTTTCAAGGAGCGATTCCTAACAGCAGAAGCAGCAGAGGCACAAACTGCACGACGAGAGGGGACAACGTAGAACGCGTCTCTGTCCTGGCACATTTTCGTGAGCGATACTTCCCTCCGGGTCTTCGGGCCTTGCGAAGCTCTGTGTACTGCGAGCGCTGCTACTCGCAGCTGAGAAGGACCGTGGAGCTAGCGGCGAATTCGTAGAGCTCTTCGCTGCACTGCGCCGCTCGCAAGCGGCTTCGTTCTTCGCCTTCTGCCGTCCGGCGAGAGCTGAACTCCAGCGGTCAGTTGCAGCTCTGCCCAACAGCGTGTTCTCGGTTCTGCGGGCAAGCACGCCCTCTTGCCTTGGCCGCGAGAGCAAAGTCCCGAGCGAGCACTCGACTCAGTGCAATGCACCCGGAAGGACGCTCTCGCTCGCCTTTCAAGGAGCGATTCCTAACAGCAGAAGCAGCAGAGGCACAAACTGCACGACGAGAGGGGACAACGTAGAACACGTCTCTGTCCTGGCACATTTGCGTGTGCGATACTTCCCTCCGGCTCTTCGGGCCTTGCGAAGCTCTGTGTACTGCGAGCGCTGCTACTCGCAGCTGAGAAGGACCGTGGAGCTAGCGGCGAATTCGGAGAGCTCTTCGCTGCACTGCGCCGCTCGCAAGCGGCTTCGTTCTTCGCCTTCTGCCGTCCGGCGAGAGCTGAACTCCAGCGGTCCGTTGCAGCTCTGCCCAACAGCGTGTTCTCGGTTCTGCGGGCAAGCACGCCCTCTTGCCTTGGCCCCGAGAGCAAAGTCCCGAGCGAGCACTCGACTCAGTGCAATGCACCCGGAAGGACGCTCTCGCTCGCCTTTCAAGGAGCGATTCCTAACAGCAGAAGCAGCAGAGGCACAAACTGCACGACGAGAGGGGACAACGTAGAACACGTCTCTGTCCTGGCACATTTGCGTGTGCGATACTTCCCTCCGGCTCTTCGGGCCTTGCGAAGCTCTGTGTACTGCGAGCGCTGCTACTCGCAGCTGAGAAGGACCGTGGAGCTAGCGGCGAATTCGGAGAGCTCTTCGCTGCACTGCGCCGCTCGCAAGCGGCTTCGTTCTTCGCCTTCTGCCGTCCGGCGAGAGCTGAACTCCAGCGGTCAGTTGCAGCTCTGCCCAACAGCGTGTTCTCGGTTCTGCGGGCAAGCACGCCCTCTTGCCTTGGCCGCGAGAGCAAAGTCCCGAGCGAGCACTCGACTCAGTGCAATGCACCCGGAAGGACGCTCTCGCTCGCCTTTCAAGGAGCGATTCCTAACAGCAGAAGCAGCAGAGGCACAAACTGCACGACGAGAGGGGACAACGTAGAACACGTCTCTGTCCTGGCACATTTGCGTGTGCGATACTTCCCTCCGGCTCTTCGGGCCTTGCGAAGCTCTGTGTACTGCGAGCGCTGCTACTCGCAGCTGAGAAGGACCGTGGAGCTAGCGGCGAATTCGGAGAGCTCTTCGCTGCACTGCGCCGCTCGCAAGCGCCTTCGTTCTTCGCCTTCTGCCGTCCGGCGAGAGCTGAACTCCAGCGGTCAGTTGCAGCTCTGCCCAACAGCGTGTTCTCGGTTCTGCGGGCAAGCACGCCCTCTTGCCTTGGCCCCGAGAGCAAAGTCCCGAGCGAGCACTCGACTCAGTGCAATGCACCCGGAAGGACGCTCTCGCTCGCCTTTCAAGGAGCGATTCCTAACAGCAGAAGCAGCAGAGGCACAAACTGCACGACGAGAGGGGACAACGTAGAACGCGTCTCTGTCCTGGCACATTTTCGTGAGCGATACTTCCCTCCGGCTCTTCGGGCCTTGCGAAGCTCTGTGTACTGCGAGCGCTGCTACTCGCAGCTGAGAAGGACCGTGGAGCTAGCGGCGAATTCGTAGAGCTCTTCGCTGCACTGCGCCGCTCGCAAGCGGCTTCGTTCTTCGCCTTCTGCCGTCCGGCGAGAGCTGAACTCCAGCGGTCAGTTGCAGCTCTGCCCAACAGCGTGTTCTCGGTTCTGCGGGCAAGCACGCCCTCTTGCCTTGGCCCCGAGAGCAAAGTCCCGAGCGAGCACTCGACTCAGTGCAATGCACCCGGAAGGACGCTCTCGCTCGCCTTTCAAGGAGCGATTCCTAACAGCAGAAGCAGCAGAGGCACAAACTGCACGACGAGAGGGGACACCGTAGAACGCGTCTCTGTCCTGGCACATTTGCGTGTGCGATACTTCCCTCCGGCTCTTCGGGCCTTGCGAAGCTCTGTGTACTGCGAGCGCTGCTACTCGCAGCTGAGAAGGACCGTGGAGCTAGCGGCGAATTCGGAGAGCTCTTCGCTGCACTGCGCCGCTCGCAAGCGGCTTCGTTCTTCGCCTTCTGCCGTCCGGCGAGAGCTGAACTCCAGCGGTCCGTTGCAGCTCTGCCCAACAGCGTGTTCTCGGTTCTTCGGGCAAGCACGCCCTCTTGCCTTGGCCCCGAGAGCAAAGTCCCGAGCGAGCACTCGACTCAGTGCAATGCACCCGGAAGGACGCTCTCGCTCGCCTTTCAAGGAGCGATTCCTAACAGCAGAAGCAGCAGAGGCACAAACTGCACGACGAGAGGGGACACCGTAGAACACGTCTCTGTCCTGGCACATTTGCGTGTGCGATACTTCCCTCCGGCTCTTCGGGCCTTGCGAAGCTCTGTGTACTGCGAGAGCAGCTACTCGCAGCTGAGAAGGACCGTGGAGCTAGCGGCGAATTCGGAGAGCTCTTCGCTGCACTGCGCCGCTCGCAAGCGGCTTCGTTCTTCGCCTTCTGCCGTCCGGCGAGAGCTGAACTCCAGCGGTCAGTTGCAGCTCTGCCCAACAGCGTGTTCTCGGTTCTGCGGGCAAGCACGCCCTCTTGCCTTGGCCCCGAGAGCAAAGTCCCGAGCGAGCACTCGACTCAGTGCAATGCACCCGGAAGGACGCTCTCGCTCGCCTTTCAAGGAGCGATTCCTAACAGCAGAAGCAGCAGAGGCACAAACTGCACGACGAGAGGGGACAACGTAGAACACGTCTCTGTCCTGGCACATTTTCGTGAGCGATACTTCCCTCCGGCTCTTCGGGCCTTGCGAAGCTCTGTGTACTGCGAGCGCTGCTACTCGCAGCTGAGAAGGACCGTGGAGCTAGCGGCGAATTCGGAGAGCTCTTCGCTGCACTGCGCCGCTCGCAAGCGGCTTCGTTCTTCGCCTTCTGCCGTCCGGCGAGAGCTGAACTCCAGCGGTCCGTTGCAGCTCTGCCCAACAGCGTGTTCTCGGTTCTTCGGGCAAGCACGCCCTCTTGCCTTGGCCCCGAGAGCAAAGTCCCGAGCGAGCACTCGACTCAGTGCAATGCACCCGGAAGGACGCTCTCGCTCGCCTTTCAAGGAGCGATTCCTAACAGCAGAAGCAGCAGAGGCACAAACTGCACGACGAGAGGGGACACCGTAGAACACGTCTCTGTCCTGGCACATTTGCGTGTGCGATACTTCCCTCCGGCTCTTCGGGCCTTGCGAAGCTCTGTGTACTGCGAGAGCAGCTACTCGCAGCTGAGAAGGACCGTGGAGCTAGCGGCGAATTCGGAGAGCTCTTCGCTGCACTGCGCCGCTCGCAAGCGGCTTCGTTCTTCGCCTTCTGCCGTCCGGCGAGAGCTGAACTCCAGCGGTCAGTTGCAGCTCTGCCCAACAGCGTGTTCTCGGTTCTGCGGGCAAGCACGCCCTCTTGCCTTGGCCCCGAGAGCAAAGTCCCGAGCGAGCACTCGACTCAGTGCAATGCACCCGGAAGGACGCTCTCGCTCGCCTTTCAAGGAGCGATTCCTAACAGCAGAAGCAGCAGAGGCACAAACTGCACGACGAGAGGGGACAACGTAGAACACGTCTCTGTCCTGGCACATTTTCGTGAGCGATACTTCCCTCCGGCTCTTCGGGCCTTGCGAAGCTCTGTGTACTGCGAGCGCTGCTACTCGCAGCTGAGAAGGACCGTGGAGCTAGCGGCGAATTCGTAGAGCTCTTCGCTGCACTGCGCCGCTCGCAAGCGGCTTCGTTCTTCGCCTTCTGCCGTCCGGCGAGAGCTGAACTCCAGCGGTCAGTTGCAGCTCTGCCCAACAGCGTGTTCTCGGTTCTGCGGGCAAGCACGCCCTCTTGCCTTGGCCCCGAGAGCAAAGTCCCGAGCGAGCACTCGACTCAGTGCAATGCACCCGGAAGGACGCTCTCGCTCGCCTTTCAAGGAGCGATTCCTAACAGCAGAAGCAGCAGAGGCACAAACTGCACGACGAGAGGGGACACCGTAGAACACGTCTCTGTCCTGGCACATTTTCGTGTGCGATACTTCCCTCCGGCTCTTCGGGCCTTGCGAAGCTCTGTGTACTGCGAGAGCAGCTACTCGCAGCTGAGAAGGACCGTGGAGCTAGCGGCGAATTCGGAGAGCTCTTCGCTGCACTGCGCCGCTCGCAAGCGGCTTCGTTCTTCGCCTTCTGCCGTCCGGCGAGAGCTGAACTCCAGCGGTCAGTTGCAGCTCTGCCCAACAGCGTGTTCTCGGTTCTGCGGGCAAGCACGCCCTCTTGCCTTGGCCCCGAGAGCAAAGTCCCGAGCGAGCACTCGACTCAGTGCAATGCACCCGGAAGGACGCTCTCGCTCGCCTTTCAAGGAGCGATTCCTAACAGCAGAAGCAGCAGAGGCACAAACTGCACGACGAGAGGGGACAACGTAGAACGCGTCTCTGTCCTGGCACATTTTCGTGAGCGATACTTCCCTCCGGCTCTTCGGGCCTTGCGAAGCTCTGTGTACTGCGAGCGCTGCTACTCGCAGCTGAGAAGGACCGTGGAGCTAGCGGCGAATTCGTAGAGCTCTTCGCTGCACTGCGCCGCTCGCAAGCGGCTTCGTTCTTCGCCTTCTGCCGTCCGGCGAGAGCTGAACTCCAGCGGTCAGTTGCAGCTCTGCCCAACAGCGTGTTCTCGGTTCTGCGGGCAAGCACGCCCTCTTGCCTTGGCCCCGAGAGCAAAGTCCCGAGCGAGCACTCGACTCAGTGCAATGCACCCGGAAGGACGCTCTCGCTCGCCTTTCAAGGAGCGATTCCTAACAGCAGAAGCAGCAGAGGCACAAACTGCACGACGAGAGGGGACACCGTAGAACGCGTCTCTGTCCTGGCACATTTGCGTGTGCGATACTTCCCTCCGGCTCTTCGGGCCTTGCGAAGCTCTGTGTACTGCGAGCGCTGCTACTCGCAGCTGAGAAGGACCGTGGAGCTAGCGGCGAATTCGGAGAGCTCTTCGCTGCACTGCGCCGCCCGCAAGCGGCTTCGTTCTTCGCCTTCTGCCGTCCGGCGAGAGCTGAACTCCAGCGGTCCGTTGCAGCTCTGCCCAACAGCGTGTTCTCGGTTCTTCGGGCAAGCACGCCCTCTTGCCTTGGCCCCGAGAGCAAAGTCCCGAGCGAGCACTCGACTCAGTGCAATGCACCCGGAAGGACGCTCTCGCTCGCCTTTCAAGGAGCGATTCCTAACAGCAGAAGCAGCAGAGGCACAAACTGCACGACGAGAGGGGACACCGTAGAACACGTCTCTGTCCTGGCACATTTGCGTGTGCGATACTTCCCTCCGGCTCTTCGGGCCTTGCGAAGCTCTGTGTACTGCGAGAGCAGCTACTCGCAGCTGAGAAGGACCGTGGAGCTAGCGGCGAATTCGGAGAGCTCTTCGCTGCACTGCGCCGCTCGCAAGCGGCTTCGTTCTTCGCCTTCTGCCGTCCGGCGAGAGCTGAACTCCAGCGGTCCGTTGCAGCTCTGCCCAACAGCGTGTTCTCGGTTCTGCGGGCAAGCACGCCCTCTTGCCTTGGCCCCGAGAGCAAAGTCCCGAGCGAGCACTCGACTCAGTGCAATGCACCCGGAAGGACGCTCTCGCTCGCCTTTCAAGGAGCGATTCCTAACAGCAGAAGCAGCAGAGGCACAAACTGCACGACGAGAGGGGACAACGTAGAACACGTCTCTGTCCTGGCACATTTTCGTGAGCGATACTTCCCTCCGGGTCTTCGGGCCTTGCGAAGCTCTGTGTACTGCGAGCGCTGCTACTCGCAGCTGAGAAGGACCGTGGAGCTAGCGGCGAATTCGTAGAGCTCTTCGCTGCACTGCGCCGCTCGCAAGCGGCTTCGTTCTTCGCCTTCTGCCGTCCGGCGAGAGCTGAACTCCAGCGGTCAGTTGCAGCTCTGCCCAACAGCGTGTTCTCGGTTCTGCGGGCAAGCACGCCCTCTTGCCTTGGCCCCGAGAGCAAAGTCCCGAGCGAGCACTCGACTCAGTGCAATGCACCCGGAAGGACGCTCTCGCTCGCCTTTCAAGGAGCGATTCCTAACAGCAGAAGCAGCAGAGGCACAAACTGCACGACGAGAGGGGACACCGTAGAACACGTCTCTGTCCTGGCACATTTGCGTGTGCGATACTTCCCTCCGGCTCTTCGGGCCTTGCGAAGCTCTGTGTACTGCGAGAGCAGCTACTCGCAGCTGAGAAGGACCGTGGAGCTAGCGGCGAATTCGGAGAGCTCTTCGCTGCACTGCGCCGCTCGCAAGCGGCTTCGTTCTTCGCCTTCTGCCGTCCGGCGAGAGCTGAACTCCAGCGGTCCGTTGCAGCTCTGCCCAACAGCGTGTTCTCGGTTCTGCGGGCAAGCACGCCCTCTTGCCTTGGCCCCGAGAGCAAAGTCCCGAGCGAGCACTCGACTCAGTGCAATGCACCCGGAAGGACGCTCTCGCTCGCCTTTCAAGGAGCGATTCCTAACAGCAGAAGCAGCAGAGGCACAAACTGCACGACGAGAGGGGACAACGTAGAACGCGTCTCTGTCCTGGCACATTTTCGTGAGCGATACTTCCCTCCGGGTCTTCGGGCCTTGCGAAGCTCTGTGTACTGCGAGCGCTGCTACTCGCAGCTGAGAAGGACCGTGGAGCTAGCGGCGAATTCGGAGAGCTCTTCGCTGCACTGCGCCGCTCGCAAGCGGCTTCGTTCTTCGCCTTCTGCCGTCCGGCGAGAGCTGAACTCCAGCGGTCAGTTGCAGCTCTGCCCAACAGCGTGTTCTCGGTTCTGCGGGCAAGCACGCCCTCTTGCCTTGGCCCCGAGAGCAAAGTCCCGAGCGAGCACTCGACTCAGTGCAATGCACCCGGAAGGACGCTCTCGCTCGCCTTTCAAGGAGCGATTCCTAACAGCAGAAGCAGCAGAGGCACAAACTGCACGACAAGAGGGGACAACGTAGAACGCGTCTCTGTCCTGGCACATTTGCGTGTGCGATACTTCCCTCCGGCTCTTCGGGCCTTGCGAAGCTCTGTGTACTGCGAGCGCTGCTACTCGCAGCTGAGAAGGACCGTGGAGCTAGCGGCGAATTCGGAGAGCTCTTCGCTGCACTGCGCCGCTCGCAAGCGGCTTCGTTCTTCGCCTTCTGCCGTCCGGCGAGAGCTGAACTCCAGCGGTCAGTTGCAGCTCTGCCCAACAGCGTGTTCTCGGTTCTGCGGGCAAGCACGCCCTCTTGCCTTGGCCCCGAGAGCAAAGTCCCGAGCGAGCACTCGACTCAGTGCAATGCACCCGGAAGGACGCTCTCGCTCGCCTTTCAAGGAGCGATTCCTAACAGCAGAAGCAGCAGAGGCACAAACTGCACGACGAGAGGGGACAACGTAGAACGCGTCTCTGTCCTGGCACATTTTCGTGAGCGATACTTCCCTCCGGGTCTTCGGGCCTTGCGAAGCTCTGTGTACTGCGAGCGCTGCTACTCGCAGCTGAGAAGGACCGTGGAGCTAGCGGCGAATTCGTAGAGCTCTTCGCTGCACTGCGCCGCTCGCAAGCGGCTTCGTTCTTCGCCTTCTGCCGTCCGGCGAGAGCTGAACTCCAGCGGTCAGTTGCAGCTCTGCCCAACAGCGTGTTCTCGGTTCTGCGGGCAAGCACGCCCTCTTGCCTTGGCCCCGAGAGCAAAGTCCCGAGCGAGCACTCGACTCAGTGCAATGCACCCGGAAGGACGCTCTCGCTCGCCTTTCAAGGAGCGATTCCTAACAGCAGAAGCAGCAGAGGCACAAACTGCACGACGAGAGGGGACACCGTAGAACACGTCTCTGTCCTGGCACATTTGCGTGTGCGATACTTCCCTCCGGCTCTTCGGGCCTTGCGAAGCTCTGTGTACTGCGAGAGCAGCTACTCGCAGCTGAGAAGGACCGTGGAGCTAGCGGCGAATTCGGAGAGCTCTTCGCTGCACTGCGCCGCTCGCAAGCGGCTTCGTTCTTCGCCTTCTGCCGTCCGGCGAGAGCTGAACTCCAGCGGTCCGTTGCAGCTCTGCCCAACAGCGTGTTCTCGGTTCTGCGGGCAAGCACGCCCTCTTGCCTTGGCCCCGAGAGCAAAGTCCCGAGCGAGCACTCGACTCAGTGCAATGCACCCGGAAGGACGCTCTCGCTCGCCTTTCAAGGAGCGATTCCTAACAGCAGAAGCAGCAGAGGCACAAACTGCACGACGAGAGGGGACAACGTAGAACACGTCTCTGTCCTGGCACATTTTCGTGAGCGATACTTCCCTCCGGCTCTTCGGGCCTTGCGAAGCTCTGTGTACTGCGAGCGCTGCTACTCGCAGCTGAGAAGGACCGTGGAGCTAGCGGCGAATTCGGAGAGCTCTTCGCTGCACTGCGCCGCTCGCAAGCGGCTTCGTTCTTCGCCTTCTGCCGTCCGGCGAGAGCTGAACTCCAGCGGTCAGTTGCAGCTCTGCCCAACAGCGTGTTCTCGGTTCTGCGGGCAAGCACGCCCTCTTGCCTTGGCCCCGAGAGCAAAGTCCCGAGCGAGCACTCGACTCAGTGCAATGCACCCGGAAGGACGCTCTCGCTCGCCTTTCAAGGAGCGATTCCTAACAGCAGAAGCAGCAGAGGCACAAACTGCACGACAAGAGGGGACAACGTAGAACGCGTCTCTGTCCTGGCACATTTGCGTGTGCGATACTTCCCTCCGGCTCTTCGGGCCTTGCGAAGCTCTGTGTACTGCGAGCGCTGCTACTCGCAGCTGAGAAGGACCGTGGAGCTAGCGGCGAATTCGGAGAGCTCTTCGCTGCACTGCGCCGCTCGCAAGCGGCTTCGTTCTTCGCCTTCTGCCGTCCGGCGAGAGCTGAACTCCAGCGGTCAGTTGCAGCTCTGCCCAACAGCGTGTTCTCGGTTCTGCGGGCAAGCACGCCCTCTTGCCTTGGCCCCGAGAGCAAAGTCCCGAGCGAGCACTCGACTCAGTGCAATGCACCCGGAAGGACGCTCTCGCTCGCCTTTCAAGGAGCGATTCCTAACAGCAGAAGCAGCAGAGGCACAAACTGCACGACGAGAGGGGACAACGTAGAACGCGTCTCTGTCCTGGCACATTTTCGTGAGCGATACTTCCCTCCGGGTCTTCGGGCCTTGCGAAGCTCTGTGTACTGCGAGCGCTGCTACTCGCAGCTGAGAAGGACCGTGGAGCTAGCGGCGAATTCGTAGAGCTCTTCGCTGCACTGCGCCGCTCGCAAGCGGCTTCGTTCTTCGCCTTCTGCCGTCCGGCGAGAGCTGAACTCCAGCGGTCAGTTGCAGCTCTGCCCAACAGCGTGTTCTCGGTTCTGCGGGCAAGCACGCCCTCTTGCCTTGGCCCCGAGAGCAAAGTCCCGAGCGAGCACTCGACTCAGTGCAATGCACCCGGAAGGACGCTCTCGCTCGCCTTTCAAGGAGCGATTCCTAACAGCAGAAGCAGCAGAGGCACAAACTGCACGACGAGAGGGGACACCGTAGAACACGTCTCTGTCCTGGCACATTTGCGTGTGCGATACTTCCCTCCGGCTCTTCGGGCCTTGCGAAGCTCTGTGTACTGCGAGAGCAGCTACTCGCAGCTGAGAAGGACCGTGGAGCTAGCGGCGAATTCGGAGAGCTCTTCGCTGCACTGCGCCGCTCGCAAGCGGCTTCGTTCTTCGCCTTCTGCCGTCCGGCGAGAGCTGAACTCCAGCGGTCCGTTGCAGCTCTGCCCAACAGCGTGTTCTCGGTTCTGCGGGCAAGCACGCCCTCTTGCCTTGGCCCCGAGAGCAAAGTCCCGAGCGAGCACTCGACTCAGTGCAATGCACCCGGAAGGACGCTCTCGCTCGCCTTTCAAGGAGCGATTCCTAACAGCAGAAGCAGCAGAGGCACAAACTGCACGACGAGAGGGGACAACGTAGAACACGTCTCTGTCCTGGCACATTTTCGTGAGCGATACTTCCCTCCGGCTCTTCGGGCCTTGCGAAGCTCTGTGTACTGCGAGCGCTGCTACTCGCAGCTGAGAAGGACCGTGGAGCTAGCGGCGAATTCGGAGAGCTCTTCGCTGCACTGCGCCGCTCGCAAGCGGCTTCGTTCTTCGCCTTCTGCCGTCCGGCGAGAGCTGAACTCCAGCGGTCAGTTGCAGCTCTGCCCAACAGCGTGTTCTCGGTTCTGCGGGCAAGCACGCCCTCTTGCCTTGGCCCCGAGAGCAAAGTCCCGAGCGAGCACTCGACTCAGTGCAATGCACCCGGAAGGACGCTCTCGCTCGCCTTTCAAGGAGCGATTCCTAACAGCAGAAGCAGCAGAGGCACAAACTGCACGACGAGAGGGGACACCGTAGAACACGTCTCTGTCCTGGCACATTTGCGTGTGCGATACTTCCCTCCGGCTCTTCGGGCCTTGCGAAGCTCTGTGTACTGCGAGAGCAGCTACTCGCAGCTGAGAAGGACCGTGGAGCTAGCGGCGAATTCGGAGAGCTCTTCGCTGCACTGCGCCGCTCGCAAGCGGCTTCGTTCTTCGCCTTCTGCCGTCCGGCGAGAGCTGAACTCCAGCGGTCAGTTGCAGCTCTGCCCAACAGCGTGTTCTCGGTTCTGCGGGCAAGCACGCCCTCTTGCCTTGGCCCCGAGAGCAAAGTCCCGAGCGAGCACTCGACTCAGTGCAATGCACCCGGAAGGACGCTCTCGCTCGCCTTTCAAGGAGCGATTCCTAACAGCAGAAGCAGCAGAGGCACAAACTGCACGACGAGAGGGGACAACGTAGAACGCGTCTCTGTCCTGGCACATTTGCGTGTGCGATACTTCCCTCCGGCTCTTCGGGCCTTGCGAAGCTCTGTGTACTGCGAGCGCTGCTACTCGCAGCTGAGAAGGACCGTGGAGCTAGCGGCGAATTCGGAGAGCTCTTCGCTGCACTGCGCCGCTCGCAAGCGCCTTCGTTCTTCGCCTTCTGCCGTCCGGCGAGAGCTGAACTCCAGCGGTCAGTTGCAGCTCTGCCCAACAGCGTGTTCTCGGTTCTGCGGGCAAGCACGCCCTCTTGCCTTGGCCCCGAGAGCAAAGTCCCGAGCGAGCACTCGACTCAGTGCAATGCACCCGGAAGGACGCTCTCGCTCGCCTTTCAAGGAGCGATTCCTAACAGCAGAAGCAGCAGAGGCACAAACTGCACGACGAGAGGGGACAACGTAGAACACGTCTCTGTCCTGGCACATTTGCGTGTGCGATACTTCCCTCCGGCTCTTCGGGCCTTGCGAAGCTCTGTGTACTGCGAGCGCTGCTACTCGCAGCTGAGAAGGACCGTGGAGCTAGCGGCGAATTCGGAGAGCTCTTCGCTGCACTGCGCCGCTCGCAAGCGGCTTCGTTCTTCGCCTTCTGCCGTCCGGCGAGAGCTGAACTCCAGCGGTCCGTTGCAGCTCTGCCCAACAGCGTGTTCTCGGTTCTGCGGGCAAGCACGCCCTCTTGCCTTGGCCCCGAGAGCAAAGTCCCGAGCGAGCACTCGACTCAGTGCAATGCACCCGGAAGGACGCTCTCGCTCGCCTTTCAAGGAGCGATTCCTAACAGCAGAAGCAGCAGAGGCACAAACTGCACGACGAGAGGGGACAACGTAGAACACGTCTCTGTCCTGGCACATTTGCGTGTGCGATACTTCCCTCCGGCTCTTCGGGCCTTGCGAAGCTCTGTGTACTGCGAGCGCTGCTACTCGCAGCTGAGAAGGACCGTGGAGCTAGCGGCGAATTCGGAGAGCTCTTCGCTGCACTGCGCCGCTCGCAAGCGGCTTCGTTCTTCGCCTTCTGCCGTCCGGCGAGAGCTGAACTCCAGCGGTCAGTTGCAGCTCTGCCCAACAGCGTGTTCTCGGTTCTGCGGGCAAGCACGCCCTCTTGCCTTGGCCCCGAGAGCAAAGTCCCGAGCGAGCACTCGACTCAGTGCAATGCACCCGGAAGGACGCTCTCGCTCGCCTTTCAAGGAGCGATTCCTAACAGCAGAAGCAGCAGAGGCACAAACTGCACGACGAGAAGGGACAACGTAGAACGCGTCTCTGTCCTGGCACATTTGCGTGTGCGATACTTCCCTCCGGCTCTTCGGGCCTTGCGAAGCTCTGTGTACTGCGAGCGCTGCTACTCGCAGCTGAGAAGGACCGTGGAGCTAGCGGCGAATTCGTAGAGCTCTTCGCTGCACTGCGCCGCTCGCAAGCGGCTTCGTTCTTCGCCTTCTGCCGTCCGGCGAGAGCTGAACTCCAGCGGTCAGTTGCAGCTCTGCCCAACAGCGTGTTCTCGGTTCTGCGGGCAAGCACGCCCTCTTGCCTTGGCCCCGAGAGCAAAGTCCCGAGCGAGCACTCGACTCAGTGCAATGCACCCGGAAGGACGCTCTCGCTCGCCTTTCAAGGAGCGATTCCTAACAGCAGAAGCAGCAGAGGCACAAACTGCACGACGAGAGGGGACACCGTAGAACACGTCTCTGTCCTGGCACATTTGCGTGTGCGATACTTCCCTCCGGCTCTTCGGGCCTTGCGAAGCTCTGTGTACTGCGAGCGCTGCTACTCGCAGCTGAGAAGGACCGTGGAGCTAGCGGCGAATTCGGAGAGCTCTTCGCTGCACTGCGCCGCTCGCAAGCGGCTTCGTTCTTCGCCTTCTGCCGTCCGGCGAGAGCTGAACTCCAGCGGTCCGTTGCAGCTCTGCCCAACAGCGTGTTCTCGGTTCTTCGGGCAAGCACGCCCTCTTGCCTTGGCCCCGAGAGCAAAGTCCCGAGCGAGCACTCGACTCAGTGCAATGCACCCGGAAGGACGCTCTCGCTCGCCTTTCAAGGAGCGATTCCTAACAGCAGAAGCAGCAGAGGCACAAACTGCACGACGAGAGGGGACACCGTAGAACACGTCTCTGTCCTGGCACATTTGCGTGTGCGATACTTCCCTCCGGCTCTTCGGGCCTTGCGAAGCTCTGTGTACTGCGAGAGCAGCTACTCGCAGCTGAGAAGGACCGTGGAGCTAGCGGCGAATTCGGAGAGCTCTTCGCTGCACTGCGCCGCTCGCAAGCGGCTTCGTTCTTCGCCTTCTGCCGTCCGGCGAGAGCTGAACTCCAGCGGTCCGTTGCAGCTCTGCCCAACAGCGTGTTCTCGGTTCTGCGGGCAAGCACGCCCTCTTGCCTTGGCCCCGAGAGCAAAGTCCCGAGCGAGCACTCGACTCAGTGCAATGCACCCGGAAGGACGCTCTCGCTCGCCTTTCAAGGAGCGATTCCTAACAGCAGAAGCAGCAGAGGCACAAACTGCACGACGAGAGGGGACAACGTAGAACACGTCTCTGTCCTGGCACATTTTCGTGAGCGATACTTCCCTCCGGGTCTTCGGGCCTTGCGAAGCTCTGTGTACTGCGAGCGCTGCTACTCGCAGCTGAGAAGGACCGTGGAGCTAGCGGCGAATTCGTAGAGCTCTTCGCTGCACTGCGCCGCTCGCAAGCGGCTTCGTTCTTCGCCTTCTGCCGTCCGGCGAGAGCTGAACTCCAGCGGTCAGTTGCAGCTCTGCCCAACAGCGTGTTCTCGGTTCTGCGGGCAAGCACGCCCTCTTGCCTTGGCCCCGAGAGCAAAGTCCCGAGCGAGCACTCGACTCAGTGCAATGCACCCGGAAGGACGCTCTCGCTCGCCTTTCAAGGAGCGATTCCTAACAGCAGAAGCAGCAGAGGCACAAACTGCACGACGAGAGGGGACACCGTAGAACACGTCTCTGTCCTGGCACATTTGCGTGTGCGATACTTCCCTCCGGCTCTTCGGGCCTTGCGAAGCTCTGTGTACTGCGAGAGCAGCTACTCGCAGCTGAGAAGGACCGTGGAGCTAGCGGCGAATTCGGAGAGCTCTTCGCTGCACTGCGCCGCTCGCAAGCGCCTTCGTTCTTCGCCTTCTGCCGTCCGGCGAGAGCTGAACTCCAGCGGTCCGTTGCAGCTCTGCCCAACAGCGTGTTCTCGGTTCTGCGGGCAAGCACGCCCTCTTGCCTTGGCCCCGAGAGCAAAGTCCCGAGCGAGCACTCGACTCAGTGCAATGCACCCGGAAGGACGCTCTCGCTCGCCTTTCAAGGAGCGATTCCTAACAGCAGAAGCAGCAGAGGCACAAACTGCACGACGAGAGGGGACAACGTAGAACGCGTCTCTGTCCTGGCACATTTTCGTGAGCGATACTTCCCTCCGGGTCTTCGGGCCTTGCGAAGCTCTGTGTACTGCGAGCGCTGCTACTCGCAGCTGAGAAGGACCGTGGAGCTAGCGGCGAATTCGTAGAGCTCTTCGCTGCACTGCGCCGCTCGCAAGCGGCTTCGTTCTTCGCCTTCTGCCGTCCGGCGAGAGCTGAACTCCAGCGGTCAGTTGCAGCTCTGCCCAACAGCGTGTTCTCGGTTCTGCGGGCAAGCACGCCCTCTTGCCTTGGCCGCGAGAGCAAAGTCCCGAGCGAGCACTCGACTCAGTGCAATGCACCCGGAAGGACGCTCTCGCTCGCCTTTCAAGGAGCGATTCCTAACAGCAGAAGCAGCAGAGGCACAAACTGCACGACGAGAGGGGACAACGTAGAACACGTCTCTGTCCTGGCACATTTGCGTGTGCGATACTTCCCTCCGGCTCTTCGGGCCTTGCGAAGCTCTGTGTACTGCGAGCGCTGCTACTCGCAGCTGAGAAGGACCGTGGAGCTAGCGGCGAATTCGGAGAGCTCTTCGCTGCACTGCGCCGCTCGCAAGCGCCTTCGTTCTTCGCCTTCTGCCGTCCGGCGAGAGCTGAACTCCAGCGGTCAGTTGCAGCTCTGCCCAACAGCGTGTTCTCGGTTCTGCGGGCAAGCACGCCCTCTTGCCTTGGCCCCGAGAGCAAAGTCCCGAGCGAGCACTCGACTCAGTGCAATGCACCCGGAAGGACGCTCTCGCTCGCCTTTCAAGGAGCGATTCCTAACAGCAGAAGCAGCAGAGGCACAAACTGCACGACGAGAGGGGACAACGTAGAACACGTCTCTGTCCTGGCACATTTGCGTGTGCGATACTTCCCTCCGGCTCTTCGGGCCTTGCGAAGCTCTGTGTACTGCGAGCGCTGCTACTCGCAGCTGAGAAGGACCGTGGAGCTAGCGGCGAATTCGGAGAGCTCTTCGCTGCACTGCGCCGCTCGCAAGCGGCTTCGTTCTTCGCCTTCTGCCGTCCGGCGAGAGCTGAACTCCAGCGGTCCGTTGCAGCTCTGCCCAACAGCGTGTTCTCGGTTCTGCGGGCAAGCACGCCCTCTTGCCTTGGCCCCGAGAGCAAAGTCCCGAGCGAGCACTCGACTCAGTGCAATGCACCCGGAAGGACGCTCTCGCTCGCCTTTCAAGGAGCGATTCCTAACAGCAGAAGCAGCAGAGGCACAAACTGCACGACGAGAGGGGACAACGTAGAACACGTCTCTGTCCTGGCACATTTGCGTGTGCGATACTTCCCTCCGGCTCTTCGGGCCTTGCGAAGCTCTGTGTACTGCGAGCGCTGCTACTCGCAGCTGAGAAGGACCGTGGAGCTAGCGGCGAATTCGGAGAGCTCTTCGCTGCACTGCGCCGCTCGCAAGCGGCTTCGTTCTTCGCCTTCTGCCGTCCGGCGAGAGCTGAACTCCAGCGGTCAGTTGCAGCTCTGCCCAACAGCGTGTTCTCGGTTCTGCGGGCAAGCACGCCCTCTTGCCTTGGCCCCGAGAGCAAAGTCCCGAGCGAGCACTCGACTCAGTGCAATGCACCCGGAAGGACGCTCTCGCTCGCCTTTCAAGGAGCGATTCCTAACAGCAGAAGCAGCAGAGGCACAAACTGCACGACGAGAGGGGACAACGTAGAACACGTCTCTGTCCTGGCACATTTGCGTGTGCGATACTTCCCTCCGGCTCTTCGGGCCTTGCGAAGCTCTGTGTACTGCGAGCGCTGCTACTCGCAGCTGAGAAGGACCGTGGAGCTAGCGGCGAATTCGGAGAGCTCTTCGCTGCACTGCGCCGCTCGCAAGCGCCTTCGTTCTTCGCCTTCTGCCGTCCGGCGAGAGCTGAACTCCAGCGGTCCGTTGCAGCTCTGCCCAACAGCGTGTTCTCGGTTCTGCGGGCAAGCACGCCCTCTTGCCTTGGCCCCGAGAGCAAAGTCCCGAGCGAGCACTCGACTCAGTGCAATGCACCCGGAAGGACGCTCTCGCTCGCCTTTCAAGGAGCGATTCCTAACAGCAGAAGCAGCAGAGGCACAAACTGCACGACGAGAGGGGACAACGTAGAACACGTCTCTGTCCTGGCACATTTGCGTGTGCGATACTTCCCTCCGGCTCTTCGGGCCTTGCGAAGCTCTGTGTACTGCGAGCGCTGCTACTCGCAGCTGAGAAGGACCGTGGAGCTAGCGGCGAATTCGGAGAGCTCTTCGCTGCACTGCGCCGCTCGCAAGCGGCTTCGTTCTTCGCCTTCTGCCGTCCGGCGAGAGCTGAACTCCAGCGGTCAGTTGCAGCTCTGCCCAACAGCGTGTTCTCGGTTCTGCGGGCAAGCACGCCCTCTTGCCTTGGCCCCGAGAGCAAAGTCCCGAGCGAGCACTCGACTCAGTGCAATGCACCCGGAAGGACGCTCTCGCTCGCCTTTCAAGGAGCGATTCCTAACAGCAGAAGCAGCAGAGGCACAAACTGCACGACGAGAGGGGACAACGTAGAACGCGTCTCTGTCCTGGCACATTTGCGTGTGCGATACTTCCCTCCGGCTCTTCGGGCCTTGCGAAGCTCTGTGTACTGCGAGCGCTGCTACTCGCAGCTGAGAAGGACCGTGGAGCTAGCGGCGAATTCGGAGAGCTCTTCGCTGCACTGCGCCGCTCGCAAGCGCCTTCGTTCTTCGCCTTCTGCCGTCCGGCGAGAGCTGAACTCCAGCGGTCAGTTGCAGCTCTGCCCAACAGCGTGTTCTCGGTTCTGCGGGCAAGCACGCCCTCTTGCCTTGGCCCCGAGAGCAAAGTCCCGAGCGAGCACTCGACTCAGTGCAATGCACCCGGAAGGACGCTCTCGCTCGCCTTTCAAGGAGCGATTCCTAACAGCAGAAGCAGCAGAGGCACAAACTGCACGACGAGAGGGGACACCGTAGAACGCGTCTCTGTCCTGGCACATTTGCGTGTGCGATACTTCCCTCCGGCTCTTCGGGCCTTGCGAAGCTCTGTGTACTGCGAGAGCAGCTACTCGCAGCTGAGAAGGACCGTGGAGCTAGCGGCGAATTCGGAGAGCTCTTCGCTGCACTGCGCCGCTCGCAAGCGGCTTCGTTCTTCGCCTTCTGCCGTCCGGCGAGAGCTGAACTCCAGCGGTCCGTTGCAGCTCTGCCCAACAGCGTGTTCTCGGTTCTGCGGGCAAGCACGCCCTCTTGCCTTGGCCCCGAGAGCAAAGTCCCGAGCGAGCACTCGACTCAGTGCAATGCACCCGGAAGGACGCTCTCGCTCGCCTTTCAAGGAGCGATTCCTAACAGCAGAAGCAGCAGAGGCACAAACTGCACGACGAGAGGGGACAACGTAGAACGCGTCTCTGTCCTGGCACATTTTCGTGAGCGATACTTCCCTCCGGGTCTTCGGGCCTTGCGAAGCTCTGTGTACTGCGAGCGCTGCTACTCGCAGCTGAGAAGGACCGTGGAGCTAGCGGCGAATTCGTAGAGCTCTTCGCTGCACTGCGCCGCTCGCAAGCGGCTTCGTTCTTCGCCTTCTGCCGTCCGGCGAGAGCTGAACTCCAGCGGTCAGTTGCAGCTCTGCCCAACAGCGTGTTCTCGGTTCTTCGGGCAAGCACGCCCTCTTGCCTTGGCCGCGAGAGCAAAGTCCCGAGCGAGCACTCGACTCAGTGCAATGCACCCGGAAGGACGCTCTCGCTCGCCTTTCAAGGAGCGATTCCTAACAGCAGAAGCAGCAGAGGCACAAACTGCACGACAAGAGGGGACAACGTAGAACGCGTCTCTGTCCTGGCACATTTGCGTGTGCGATACTTCCCTCCGGCTCTTCGGGCCTTGCGAAGCTCTGTGTACTGCGAGCGCTGCTACTCGCAGCTGAGAAGGACCGTGGAGCTAGCGGCGAATTCGGAGAGCTCTTCGCTGCACTGCGCCGCTCGCAAGCGGCTTCGTTCTTCGCCTTCTGCCGTCCGGCGAGAGCTGAACTCCAGCGGTCAGTTGCAGCTCTGCCCAACAGCGTGTTCTCGGTTCTGCGGGCAAGCACGCCCTCTTGCCTTGGCCCCGAGAGCAAAGTCCCGAGCGAGCACTCGACTCAGTGCAATGCACTCGGAAGGACGCTCTCGCTCGCCTTTCAAGGAGCGATTCCTAACAGCAGAAGCAGCAGAGGCACAAACTGCACGACGAGAGGGGACAACGTAGAACACGTCTCTGTCCTGGCACATTTGCGTGTGCGATACTTCCCTCCGGCTCTTCGGGCCTTGCGAAGCTCTGTGTACTGCGAGCGCTGCTACTCGCAGCTGAGAAGGACCGTGGAGCTAGCGGCGAATTCGGAGAGCTCTTCGCTGCACTGCGCCGCTCGCAAGCGCCTTCGTTCTTCGCCTTCTGCCGTCCGGCGAGAGCTGAACTCCAGCGGTCCGTTGCAGCTCTGCCCAACAGCGTGTTCTCGGTTCTGCGGGCAAGCACGCCCTCTTGCCTTGGCCCCGAGAGCAAAGTCCCGAGCGAGCACTCGACTCAGTGCAATGCACCCGGAAGGACGCTCTCGCTCGCCTTTCAAGGAGCGATTCCTAACAGCAGAAGCAGCAGAGGCACAAACTGCACGACGAGAGGGGACAACGTAGAACACGTCTCTGTCCTGGCACATTTTCGTGTGCGATACTTCCCTCCGGCTCTTCGGGCCTTGCGAAGCTCTGTGTACTGCGAGCGCTGCTACTCGCAGCTGAGAAGGACCGTGGAGCTAGCGGCGAATTCGGAGAGCTCTTCGCTGCACTGCGCCGCTCGCAAGCGGCTTCGTTCTTCGCCTTCTGCCGTCCGGCGAGAGCTGAACTCCAGCGGTCAGTTGCAGCTCTGCCCAACAGCGTGTTCTCGGTTCTGCGGGCAAGCACGCCCTCTTGCCTTGGCCGCGAGAGCAAAGTCCCGAGCGAGCACTCGACTCAGTGCAATGCACCCGGAAGGACGCTCTCGCTCGCCTTTCAAGGAGCGATTCCTAACAGCAGAAGCAGCAGAGGCACAAACTGCACGACGAGAGGGGACAACGTAGAACACGTCTCTGTCCTGGCACATTTTCGTGTGCGATACTTCCCTCCGGCTCTTCGGGCCTTGCGAAGCTCTGTGTACTGCGAGCGCTGCTACTCGCAGCTGAGAAGGACCGTGGAGCTAGCGGCGAATTCGGAGAGCTCTTCGCTGCACTGCGCCGCTCGCAAGCGGCTTCGTTCTTCGCCTTCTGCCGTCCGGCGAGAGCTGAACTCCAGCGGTCAGTTGCAGCTCTGCCCAACAGCGTGTTCTCGGTTCTGGGGGAAGCACGCCCTCTTGCCTTGGCCCCGAGAGCAAAGTCCCGAGCGAGCACTCGACTCAGTGCAATGCACCCGGAAGGACGCTCTCGCTCGCCTTTCAAGGAGCGATTCCTAACAGCAGAAGCAGCAGAGGCACAAACTGCACGACGAGAGGGGACACCGTAGAACACGTCTCTGTCCTGGCACATTTGCGTGTGCGATACTTCCCTCCGGCTCTTCGGGCCTTGCGAAGCTCTGTGTACTGCGAGAGCAGCTACTCGCAGCTGAGAAGGACCGTGGAGCTAACGGCGAATTCGGAGAGCTCTTCGCTGCACTGCGCCGCTCGCAAGCGGCTTCGTTCTTCGCCTTCTGCCGTCCGGCGAGAGCTGAACTCCAGCGGTCAGTTGCAGCTCTGCCCAACAGCGTGTTCTCGGTTCTGCGGGCAAGCACGCCCTCTTGCCTTGGCCCCGAGAGCAAAGTCCCGAGCGAGCACTCGACTCAGTGCAATGCACCCGGAAGGACGCTCTCGCTCGCCTTTCAAGGAGCGATTCCTAACAGCAGAAGCAGCAGAGGCACAAACTGCACGACGAGAGGGGACAACGTAGAACACGTCTCTGTCCTGGCACATTTTCGTGTGCGATACTTCCCTCCGGCTCTTCGGGCCTTGCGAAGCTCTGTGTACTGCGAGCGCTGCTACTCGCAGCTGAGAAGGACCGTGGAGCTAGCGGCGAATTCGGAGAGCTCTTCGCTGCACTGCGCCGCTCGCAAGCGCCTTCGTTCTTCGCCTTCTGCCGTCCGGCGAGAGCTGAACTCCAGCGGTCAGTTGCAGCTCTGCCCAACAGCGTGTTCTCGGTTCTGCGGGCAAGCACGCCCTCTTGCCTTGGCCCCGAGAGCAAAGTCCCGAGCGAGCACTCGACTCAGTGCAATGCACCCGGAAGGACGCTCTCGCTCGCCTTTCAAGGAGCGATTCCTAACAGCAGAAGCAGCAGAGGCACAAACTGCACGACGAGAGGGGACAACGTAGAACACGTCTCTGTCCTGGCACATTTGCGTGTGCGATACTTCCCTCCGGCTCTTCGGGCCTTGCGAAGCTCTGTGTACTGCGAGCGCTGCTACTCGCAGCTGAGAAGGACCGTGGAGCTAGCGGCGAATTCGGAGAGCTCTTCGCTGCACTGCGCCGCTCGCAAGCGGCTTCGTTCTTCGCCTTCTGCCGTCCGGCGAGAGCTGAACTCCAGCGGTCCGTTGCAGCTCTGCCCAACAGCGTGTTCTCGGTTCTGCGGGCAAGCACGCCCTCTTGCCTTGGCCCCGAGAGCAAAGTCCCGAGCGAGCACTCGACTCAGTGCAATGCACCCGGAAGGACGCTCTCGCTCGCCTTTCAAGGAGCGATTCCTAACAGCAGAAGCAGCAGAGGCACAAACTGCACGACGAGAGGGGACAACGTAGAACACGTCTCTGTCCTGGCACATTTTCGTGTGCGATACTTCCCTCCGGCTCTTCGGGCCTTGCGAAGCTCTGTGTACTGCGAGCGCTGCTACTCGCAGCTGAGAAGGACCGTGGAGCTAGCGGCGAATTCGGAGAGCTCTTCGCTGCACTGCGCCGCTCGCAAGCGGCTTCGTTCTTCGCCTTCTGCCGTCCGGCGAGAGCTGAACTCCAGCGGTCAGTTGCAGCTCTGCCCAACAGCGTGTTCTCGGTTCTGCGGGCAAGCACGCCCTCTTGCCTTGGCCGCGAGAGCAAAGTCCCGAGCGAGCACTCGACTCAGTGCAATGCACCCGGAAGGACGCTCTCGCTCGCCTTTCAAGGAGCGATTCCTAACAGCAGAAGCAGCAGAGGCACAAACTGCACGACGAGAGGGGACAACGTAGAACACGTCTCTGTCCTGGCACATTTGCGTGTGCGATACTTCCCTCCGGCTCTTCGGGCCTTGCGAAGCTCTGTGTACTGCGAGCGCTGCTACTCGCAGCTGAGAAGGACCGTGGAGCTAGCGGCGAATTCGGAGAGCTCTTCGCTGCACTGCGCCGCTCGCAAGCGGCTTCGTTCTTCGCCTTCTGCCGTCCGGCGAGAGCTGAACTCCAGCGGTCAGTTGCAGCTCTGCCCAACAGCGTGTTCTCGGTTCTGCGGGCAAGCACGCCCTCTTGCCTTGGCCCCGAGAGCAAAGTCCCGAGCGAGCACTCGACTCAGTGCAATGCACCCGGAAGGACGCTCTCGCTCGCCTTTCAAGGAGCGATTCCTAACAGCAGAAGCAGCAGAGGCACAAACTGCACGACGAGAAGGGACAACGTAGAACGCGTCTCTGTCCTGGCACATTTGCGTGTGCGATACTTCCCTCCGGGTCTTCGGGCCTTGCGAAGCTCTGTGTACTGCGAGCGCTGCTACTCGCAGCTGAGAAGGACCGTGGAGCTAGCGGCGAATTCGGAGAGCTCTTCGCTGCACTGCGCCGCTCGCAAGCGCCTTCGTTCTTCGCCTTCTGCCGTCCGGCGAGAGCTGAACTCCAGCGGTCAGTTGCAGCTCTGCCCAACAGCGTGTTCTCGGTTCTGCGGGCAAGCACGCCCTCTTGCCTTGGCCCCGAGAGCAAAGTCCCGAGCGAGCACTCGACTCAGTGCAATGCACCCGGAAGGACGCTCTCGCTCGCCTTTCAAGGAGCGATTCCTAACAGCAGAAGCAGCAGAGGCACAAACTGCACGACGAGAGGGGACAACGTAGAACGCGTCTCTGTCCTGGCACATTTTCGTGAGCGATACTTCCCTCCGGGTCTTCGGGCCTTGCGAAGCTCTGTGTACTGCGAGCGCTGCTACTCGCAGCTGAGAAGGACCGTGGAGCTAGCGGCGAATTCGGAGAGCTCTTCGCTGCACTGCGCCGCTCGCAAGCGCCTTCGTTCTTCGCCTTCTGCCGTCCGGCGAGAGCTGAACTCCAGCGGTCCGTTGCAGCTCTGCCCAACAGCGTGTTCTCGGTTCTGCGGGCAAGCACGCCCTCTTGCCTTGGCCCCGAGAGCAAAGTCCCGAGCGAGCTCTCGACTCAGTGCAATGCACCCGGAAGGACGCTCTCGCTCGCCTTTCAAGGAGCGATTCCTAACAGCAGAAGCAGCAGAGGCACAAACTGCACGACGAGAGGGGACAACGTAGAACACGTCTCTGTCCTGGCACATTTTCGTGTGCGATACTTCCCTCCGGCTCTTCGGGCCTTGCGAAGCTCTGTGTACTGCGAGCGCTGCTACTCGCAGCTGAGAAGGACCGTGGAGCTAGCGGCGAATTCGGAGAGCTCTTCGCTGCACTGCGCCGCTCGCAAGCGGCTTCGTTCTTCGCCTTCTGCCGTCCGGCGAGAGCTGAACTCCAGCGGTCCGTTGCAGCTCTGCCCAACAGCGTGTTCTCGGTTCTGCGGGCAAGCACGCCCTCTTGCCTTGGCCCCGAGAGCAAAGTCCCGAGCGAGCACTCGACTCAGTGCAATGCACCCGGAAGGACGCTCTCGCTCGCCTTTCAAGGAGCGATTCCTAACAGCAGAAGCAGCAGAGGCACAAACTGCACGACGAGAGGGGACAACGTAGAACACGTCTCTGTCCTGGCACATTTGCGTGTGCGATACTTCCCTCCGGGTCTTCGGGCCTTGCGAAGCTCTGTGTACTGCGAGCGCTGCTACTCGCAGCTGAGAAGGACCGTGGAGCTAGCGGCGAATTCGGAGAGCTCTTCGCTGCACTGCGCCGCTCGCAAGCGGCTTCGTTCTTCGCCTTCTGCCGTCCGGCGAGAGCTGAACTCCAGCGGTCAGTTGCAGCTCTGCCCAACAGCGTGTTCTCGGTTCTGCGGGCAAGCACGCCCTCTTGCCTTGGCCCCGAGTGCAAAGTCCCGAGCGAGCACTCGACTCAGTGCAATGCACCCGGAAGGACGCTCTCGCTCGCCTTTCAAGGAGCGATTCCTAACAGCAGAAGCAGCAGAGGCACAAACTGCACGACGAGAAGGGACAACGTAGAACACGTCTCTGTCCTGGCACATTTGCGTGTGCGATACTTCCCTCCGGCTCTTCGGGCCTTGCGAAGCTCTGTGTACTGCGAGCGCTGCTACTCGCAGCTGAGAAGGACCGTGGAGCTAGCGGCGAATTCGTAGAGCTCTTCGCTGCACTGCGCCGCTCGCAAGCGGCTTCGTTCTTCGCCTTCTGCCGTCCGGCGAGAGCTGAACTCCAGCGGTCCGTTGCAGCTCTGCCCAACAGCGTGTTCTCGGTTCTGCGGGCAAGCACGCCCTCTTGCCTTGGCCCCGAGAGCAAAGTCCCGAGCGAGCACTCGACTCAGTGCAATGCACCCGGAAGGACGCTCTCGCTCGCCTTTCAAGGAGCGATTCCTAACAGCAGAAGCAGCAGAGGCACAAACTGCACGACGAGAGGGGACAACGTAGAACACGTCTCTGTCCTGGCACATTTTCGTGAGCGATACTTCCCTCCGGGTCTTCGGGCCTTGCGAAGCTCTGTGTACTGCGAGCGCTGCTACTCGCAGCTGAGAAGGACCGTGGAGCTAGCGGCGAATTCGGAGAGCTCTTCGCTGCACTGCGCCGCTCGCAAGCGGCTTCGTTCTTCGCCTTCTGCCGTCCGGCGAGAGCTGAACTCCAGCGGTCAGTTGCAGCTCTGCCCAACAGCGTGTTCTCGGTTCTGCGGGCAAGCACGCCCTCTTGCCTTGGCCCCGAGAGCAAAGTCCCGAGCGAGCACTCGACTCAGTGCAATGCACCCGGAAGGACGCTCTCGCTCGCCTTTCAAGGAGCGATTCCTAACAGCAGAAGCAGCAGAGGCACAAACTGCACGACGAGAGGGGACACCGTAGAACACGTCTCTGTCCTGGCACATTTGCGTGTGCGATACTTCCCTCCGGCTCTTCGGGCCTTGCGAAGCTCTGTGTACTGCGAGAGCAGCTACTCGCAGCTGAGAAGGACCGTGGAGCTAGCGGCGAATTCGGAGAGCTCTTCGCTGCACTGCGCCGCTCGCAAGCGGCTTCGTTCTTCGCCTTCTGCCGTCCGGCGAGAGCTGAACTCCAGCGGTCCGTTGCAGCTCTGCCCAACAGCGTGTTCTCGGTTCTGCGGGCAAGCACGCCCTCTTGCCTTGGCCCCGAGAGCAAAGTCCCGAGCGAGCACTCGACTCAGTGCAATGCACCCGGAAGGACGCTCTCGCTCGCCTTTCAAGGAGCGATTCCTAACAGCAGAAGCAGCAGAGGCACAAACTGCACGACGAGAGGGGACAACGTAGAACACGTCTCTGTCCTGGCACATTTGCGTGTGCGATACTTCCCTCCGGCTCTTCGGGCCTTGCGAAGCTCTGTGTACTGCGAGCGCTGCTACTCGCAGCTGAGAAGGACCGTGGAGCTAGCGGCGAATTCGGAGAGCTCTTCGCTGCACTGCGCCGCTCGCAAGCGGCTTCGTTCTTCGCCTTCTGCCGTCCGGCGAGAGCTGAACTCCAGCGGTCAGTTGCAGCTCTGCCCAACAGCGTGTTCTCAGTTCTGCGGGCAAGCACGCCCTCTTGCCTTGGCCGCGAGAGCAAAGTCCCGAGCGAGCACTCGACTCAGTGCAATGCACCCGGAAGGACGCTCTCGCTCGCCTTTCAAGGAGCGATTCCTAACAGCAGAAGCAGCAGAGGCACAAACTGCACGACGAGAGGGGACAACGTAGAACACGTCTCTGTCCTGGCACATTTGCGTGTGCGATACTTCCCTCCGGCTCTTCGGGCCTTGCGAAGCTCTGTGTACTGCGAGCGCTGCTACTCGCAGCTGAGAAGGACCGTGGAGCTAGCGGCGAATTCGGAGAGCTCTTCGCTGCACTGCGCCGCTCGCAAGCGGCTTCGTTCTTCGCCTTCTGCCGTCCGGCGAGAGCTGAACTCCAGCGGTCAGTTGCAGCTCTGCCCAACAGCGTGTTCTCGGTTCTGGGGGAAGCACGCCCTCTTGCCTTGGCCCCGAGAGCAAAGTCCCGAGCGAGCACTCGACTCAGTGCAATGCACCCGGAAGGACGCTCTCGCTCGCCTTTCAAGGAGCGATTCCTAACAGCAGAAGCAGCAGAGGCACAAACTGCACGACGAGAGGGGACACCGTAGAACACGTCTCTGTCCTGGCACATTTGCGTGTGCGATACTTCCCTCCGGCTCTTCGGGCCTTGCGAAGCTCTGTGTACTGCGAGAGCAGCTACTCGCAGCTGAGAAGGACCGTGGAGCTAACGGCGAATTCGGAGAGCTCTTCGCTGCACTGCGCCGCTCGCAAGCGGCTTCGTTCTTCGCCTTCTGCCGTCCGGCGAGAGCTGAACTCCAGCGGTCAGTTGCAGCTCTGCCCAACAGCGTGTTCTCGGTTCTGCGGGCAAGCACGCCCTCTTGCCTTGGCCCCGAGAGCAAAGTCCCGAGCGAGCACTCGACTCAGTGCAATGCACCCGGAAGGACGCTCTCGCTCGCCTTTCAAGGAGCGATTCCTAACAGCAGAAGCAGCAGAGGCACAAACTGCACGACGAGAGGGGACACCGTAGAACACGTCTCTGTCCTGGCACATTTGCGTGTGCGATACTTCCCTCCGGCTCTTCGGGCCTTGCGAAGCTCTGTGTTCTGCGAGAGCAGCTACTCGCAGCTGAGAAGGACCGTGGAGCTAACGGCGAATTCGGAGAGCTCTTCGCTGCACTGCGCCGCTCGCAAGCGGCTTCGTTCTTCGCCTTCTGCCGTCCGGCGAGAGCTGAACTCCAGCGGTCAGTTGCAGCTCTGCCCAACAGCGTGTTCTCGGTTCTGCGGGCAAGCACGCCCTCTTGCCTTGGCCCCGAGAGCAAAGTCCCGAGCGAGCACTCGACTCAGTGCAATGCACCCGGAAGGACGCTCTCGCTCGCCTTTCAAGGAGCGATTCCTAACAGCAGAAGCAGCAGAGGCACAAACTGCACGACGAGAGGGGACAACGTAGAACACGTCTCTGTCCTGGCACATTTTCGTGTGCGATACTTCCCTCCGGCTCTTCGGGCCTTGCGAAGCTCTGTGTACTGCGAGCGCTGCTACTCGCAGCTGAGAAGGACCGTGGAGCTAGCGGCGAATTCGGAGAGCTCTTCGCTGCACTGCGCCGCTCGCAAGCGCCTTCGTTCTTCGCCTTCTGCCGTCCGGCGAGAGCTGAACTCCAGCGGTCAGTTGCAGCTCTGCCCAACAGCGTGTTCTCGGTTCTGCGGGCAAGCACGCCCTCTTGCCTTGGCCCCGAGAGCAAAGTCCCGAGCGAGCACTCGACTCAGTGCAATGCACCCGGAAGGACGCTCTCGCTCGCCTTTCAAGGAGCGATTCCTAACAGCAGAAGCAGCAGAGGCACAAACTGCACGACGAGAGGGGACAACGTAGAACACGTCTCTGTCCTGGCACATTTTCGTGTGCGATACTTCCCTCCGGCTCTTCGGGCCTTGCGAAGCTCTGTGTACTGCGAGCGCTGCTACTCGCAGCTGAGAAGGACCGTGGAGCTAGCGGCGAATTCGGAGAGCTCTTCGCTGCACTGCGCCGCTCGCAAGCGGCTTCGTTCTTCGCCTTCTGCCGTCCGGCGAGAGCTGAACTCCAGCGGTCCGTTGCAGCTCTGCCCAACAGCGTGTTCTCGGTTCTGCGGGCAAGCACGCCCTCTTGCCTTGGCCCCGAGAGCAAAGTCCCGAGCGAGCACTCGACTCAGTGCAATGCACCCGGAAGGACGCTCTCGCTCGCCTTTCAAGGAGCGATTCCTAACAGCAGAAGCAGCAGAGGCACAAACTGCACGACGAGAGGGGACAACGTAGAACACGTCTCTGTCCTGGCACATTTTCGTGTGCGATACTTCCCTCCGGCTCTTCGGGCCTTGCGAAGCTCTGTGTACTGCGAGCGCTGCTACTCGCAGCTGAGAAGGACCGTGGAGCTAGCGGCGAATTCGGAGAGCTCTTCGCTGCACTGCGCCGCTCGCAAGCGGCTTCGTTCTTCGCCTTCTGCCGTCCGGCGAGAGCTGAACTCCAGCGGTCAGTTGCAGCTCTGCCCAACAGCGTGTTCTCGGTTCTGCGGGCAAGCACGCCCTCTTGCCTTGGCCGCGAGAGCAAAGTCCCGAGCGAGCACTCGACTCAGTGCAATGCACCCGGAAGGACGCTCTCGCTCGCCTTTCAAGGAGCGATTCCTAACAGCAGAAGCAGCAGAGGCACAAACTGCACGACGAGAGGGGACAACGTAGAACACGTCTCTGTCCTGGCACATTTGCGTGTGCGATACTTCCCTCCGGCTCTTCGGGCCTTGCGAAGCTCTGTGTACTGCGAGCGCTGCTACTCGCAGCTGAGAAGGACCGTGGAGCTAGCGGCGAATTCGGAGAGCTCTTCGCTGCACTGCGCCGCTCGCAAGCGGCTTCGTTCTTCGCCTTCTGCCGTCCGGCGAGAGCTGAACTCCAGCGGTCAGTTGCAGCTCTGCCCAACAGCGTGTTCTCGGTTCTGCGGGCAAGCACGCCCTCTTGCCTTGGCCCCGAGAGCAAAGTCCCGAGCGAGCACTCGACTCAGTGCAATGCACCCGGAAGGACGCTCTCGCTCGCCTTTCAAGGAGCGATTCCTAACAGCAGAAGCAGCAGAGGCACAAACTGCACGACGAGAAGGGACAACGTAGAACGCGTCTCTGTCCTGGCACATTTGCGTGTGCGATACTTCCCTCCGGGTCTTCGGGCCTTGCGAAGCTCTGTGTACTGCGAGCGCTGCTACTCGCAGCTGAGAAGGACCGTGGAGCTAGCGGCGAATTCGGAGAGCTCTTCGCTGCACTGCGCCGCTCGCAAGCGGCTTCGTTCTTCGCCTTCTGCCGTCCGGCGAGAGCTGAACTCCAGCGGTCCGTTGCAGCTCTGCCCAACAGCGTGTTCTCGGTTCTGCGGGCAAGCACGCCCTCTTGCCTTGGCCCCGAGAGCAAAGTCCCGAGCGAGCACTCGACTCAGTGCAATGCACCCGGAAGGACGCTCTCGCTCGCCTTTCAAGGAGCGATTCCTAACAGCAGAAGCAGCAGAGGCACAAACTGCACGACGAGAGGGGACAACGTAGAACGCGTCTCTGTCCTGGCACATTTTCGTGAGCGATACTTCCCTCCGGGTCTTCGGGCCTTGCGAAGCTCTGTGTACTGCGAGCGCTGCTACTCGCAGCTGAGAAGGACCGTGGAGCTAGCGGCGAATTCGGAGAGCTCTTCGCTGCACTGCGCCGCTCGCAAGCGCCTTCGTTCTTCGCCTTCTGCCGTCCGGCGAGAGCTGAACTCCAGCGGTCCGTTGCAGCTCTGCCCAACAGCGTGTTCTCGGTTCTGCGGGCAAGCACGCCCTCTTGCCTTGGCCCCGAGAGCAAAGTCCCGAGCGAGCTCTCGACTCAGTGCAATGCACCCGGAAGGACGCTCTCGCTCGCCTTTCAAGGAGCGATTCCTAACAGCAGAAGCAGCAGAGGCACAAACTGCACGACGAGAGGGGACAACGTAGAACACGTCTCTGTCCTGGCACATTTGCGTGTGCGATACTTCCCTCCGGCTCTTCGGGCCTTGCGAAGCTCTGTGTACTGCGAGCGCTGCTACTCGCAGCTGAGAAGGACCGTGGAGCTAGCGGCGAATTCGGAGAGCTCTTCGCTGCACTGCGCCGCTCGCAAGCGGCTTCGTTCTTCGCCTTCTGCCGTCCGGCGAGAGCTGAACTCCAGCGGTCCGTTGCAGCTCTGCCCAACAGCGTGTTCTCGGTTCTGCGGGCAAGCACGCCCTCTTGCCTTGGCCCCGAGAGCAAAGTCCCGAGCGAGCACTCGACTCAGTGCAATGCACCCGGAAGGACGCTCTCGCTCGCCTTTCAAGGAGCGATTCCTAACAGCAGAAGCAGCAGAGGCACAAACTGCACGACGAGAGGGGACAACGTAGAACACGTCTCTGTCCTGGCACATTTGCGTGTGCGATACTTCCCTCCGGGTCTTCGGGCCTTGCGAAGCTCTGTGTACTGCGAGCGCTGCTACTCGCAGCTGAGAAGGACCGTGGAGCTAGCGGCGAATTCGGAGAGCTCTTCGCTGCACTGCGCCGCTCGCAAGCGGCTTCGTTCTTCGCCTTCTGCCGTCCGGCGAGAGCTGAACTCCAGCGGTCCGTTGCAGCTCTGCCCAACAGCGTGTTCTCGGTTCTGCGGGCAAGCACGCCCTCTTGCCTTGGCCCCGAGAGCAAAGTCCCGAGCGAGCACTCGACTCAGTGCAATGCACCCGGAAGGACGCTCTCGCTCGCCTTTCAAGGAGCGATTCCTAACAGCAGAAGCAGCAGAGGCACAAACTGCACGACGAGAGGGGACAACGTAGAACACGTCTCTGTCCTGGCACATTTTCGTGAGCGATACTTCCCTCCGGCTCTTCGGGCCTTGCGAAGCTCTGTGTACTGCGAGCGCTGCTACTCGCAGCTGAGAAGGACCGTGGAGCTAGCGGCGAATTCGTAGAGCTCTTCGCTGCACTGCGCCGCTCGCAAGCGGCTTCGTTCTTCGCCTTCTGCCGTCCGGCGAGAGCTGAACTCCAGCGGTCAGTTGCAGCTCTGCCCAACAGCGTGTTCTCGGTTCTGCGGGCAAGCACGCCCTCTTGCCTTGGCCCCGAGAGCAAAGTCCCGAGCGAGCACTCGACTCAGTGCAATGCACCCGGAAGGACGCTCTCGCTCGCCTTTCAAGGAGCGATTCCTAACAGCAGAAGCAGCAGAGGCACAAACTGCACGACGAGAGGGGACACCGTAGAACACGTCTCTGTCCTGGCACATTTGCGTGTGCGATACTTCCCTCCGGCTCTTCGGGCCTTGCGAAGCTCTGTGTACTGCGAGAGCAGCTACTCGCAGCTGAGAAGGACCGTGGAGCTAGCGGCGAATTCGGAGAGCTCTTCGCTGCACTGCGCCGCTCGCAAGCGGCTTCGTTCTTCGCCTTCTGCCGTCCGGCGAGAGCTGAACTCCAGCGGTCCGTTGCAGCTCTGCCCAACAGCGTGTTCTCGGTTCTGCGGGCAAGCACGCCCTCTTGCCTTGGCCCCGAGAGCAAAGTCCCGAGCGAGCACTCGACTCAGTGCAATGCACCCGGAAGGACGCTCTCGCTCGCCTTTCAAGGAGCGATTCCTAACAGCAGAAGCAGCAGAGGCACAAACTGCACGACGAGAGGGGACAACGTAGAACACGTCTCTGTCCTGGCACATTTTCGTGAGCGATACTTCCCTCCGGCTCTTCGGGCCTTGCGAAGCTCTGTGTACTGCGAGCGCTGCTACTCGCAGCTGAGAAGGACCGTGGAGCTAGCGGCGAATTCGTAGAGCTCTTCGCTGCACTGCGCCGCTCGCAAGCGGCTTCGTTCTTCGCCTTCTGCCGTCCGGCGAGAGCTGAACTCCAGCGGTCAGTTGCAGCTCTGCCCAACAGCGTGTTCTCGGTTCTGCGGGCAAGCACGCCCTCTTGCCTTGGCCCCGAGAGCAAAGTCCCGAGCGAGCACTCGACTCAGTGCAATGCACCCGGAAGGACGCTCTCGCTCGCCTTTCAAGGAGCGATTCCTAACAGCAGAAGCAGCAGAGGCACAAACTGCACGACGAGAGGGGACACCGTAGAACACGTCTCTGTCCTGGCACATTTGCGTGTGCGATACTTCCCTCCGGCTCTTCGGGCCTTGCGAAGCTCTGTGTACTGCGAGAGCAGCTACTCGCAGCTGAGAAGGACCGTGGAGCTAGCGGCGAATTCGGAGAGCTCTTCGCTGCACTGCGCCGCTCGCAAGCGGCTTCGTTCTTCGCCTTCTGCCGTCCGGCGAGAGCTGAACTCCAGCGGTCCGTTGCAGCTCTGCCCAACAGCGTGTTCTCGGTTCTGCGGGCAAGCACGCCCTCTTGCCTTGGCCCCGAGAGCAAAGTCCCGAGCGAGCACTCGACTCAGTGCAATGCACCCGGAAGGACGCTCTCGCTCGCCTTTCAAGGAGCGATTCCTAACAGCAGAAGCAGCAGAGGCACAAACTGCACGACGAGAGGGACAACGTAGAACGCGTCTCTGTCCTGGCACATTTTCGTGAGCGATACTTCCCTCCGGCTCTTCGGCCTTGCGAAGCTCTGTGTACTGCGAGCGCTGCTACTCGCAGCTGAGAAGGACCGTGGAGCTAGCGGCGAATTCGGAGAGCTCTTCGCTGCACTGCGCCGCTCGCAAGCGGCTTCGTTCTTCGCCTTCTGCCGTCCGGCGAGAGCTGAACTCCAGCGGTCAGTTGCAGCTCTGCCCAACAGCGTGTTCTCGGTTCTGCGGGCAAGCACGCCCTCTTGCCTTGGCCCCGAGTGCAAAGTCCCGAGCGAGCACTCGACTCAGTGCAATGCACCCGGAAGGACGCTCTCGCTCGCCTTTCAAGGAGCGATTCCTAACAGCAGAAGCAGCAGAGGCACAAACTGCACGACGAGAAGGGACAACGTAGAACACGTCTCTGTCCTGGCACATTTGCGTGTGCGATACTTCCCTCCGGCTCTTCGGGCCTTGCGAAGCTCTGTGTACTGCGAGCGCTGCTACTCGCAGCTGAGAAGGACCGTGGAGCTAGCGGCGAATTCGTAGAGCTCTTCGCTGCACTGCGCCTCTCGCAAGCGGCTTCGTTCTTCGCCTTCTGCCGTCCGGCGAGAGCTGAACTCCAGCGGTCCGTTGCAGCTCTGCCCAACAGCGTGTTCTCGGTTCTGCGGGCAAGCACGCCCTCTTGCCTTGGCCGCGAGAGCAAAGTCCCGAGCGAGCACTCGACTCAGTGCAATGCACCCGGAAGGACGCTCTCGCTCGCCTTTCAAGGAGCGATTCCTAACAGCAGAAGCAGCAGAGGCACAAACTGCACGACGAGAGGGACAACGTAGAACACGTCTCTGTCCTGGCACATTTGCGTGTGCGATACTTCCCTCCGGCTCTTCGGGCCTTGCGAAGCTCTGTGTACTGCGAGCGCTGCTACTCGCAGCTGAGAAGGACCGTGGAGCTAGCGGCGAATTCGGAGAGCTCTTCGCTGCACTGCGCCGCTCGCAAGCGGCTTCGTTCTTCGCCTTCTGCCGTCCGGCGAGAGCTGAACTCCAGCGGTCAGTTGCAGCTCTGCCCAACAGCGTGTTCTCGGTCTGCGGGCAAGCACGCCCTCTTGCCTTGGCCGCGAGAGCAAAGTCCCGAGCGAGCACTCGACTCAGTGCAATTGCACCCGGAAGGACGCTCTCGCTCGCCTTTCAAGGAGCGATTCCTAACAGCAGAAGCAGCAGAGGCACAAACTGCACGACGAGAGGGGACACCGTAGAACACGTCTCTGTCCTGGCACATTTGCGTGTGCGATACTTCCCTCCGGCTCTTCGGGCCTTGCGAAGCTCTGTGTACTGCGAGCGCTGCTACTCGCAGCTGAGAAGGACCGTGGAGCTAGCGGCGAATTCGTAGAGCTCTTCGCTGCACTGCGCCGCTCGCAAGCGGCTTCGTTCTTCGCCTTCTGCCGTCCGGCGAGAGCTGAACTCCAGCGGTCCGTTGCAGCTCTGCCCAACAGCGTGTTCTCGGTTCTGCGGGCAAGCACGCCCTCTTGCCTTGGCCGCGAGAGCAAAGTCCCGAGCGAGCACTCGACTCAGTGCAATGCACCCGGAAGGACGCTCTCGCTCGCCTTTCAAGGAGCGATTCCTAACAGCAGAAGCAGCAGAGGCACAAACTGCACGACGAGAGGGGACAACGTAGAACACGTCTCTGTCCTGGCACATTTGCGTGTGCGATACTTCCCTCCGGCTCTTCGGGCCTTGCGAAGCTCTGTGTACTGCGAGCGCTGCTACTCGCAGCTGAGAAGGACCGTGGAGCTAGCGGCGAATTCGGAGAGCTCTTCGCTGCACTGCGCCGCTCGCAAGCGGCTTCGTTCTTCGCCTTCTGCCGTCCGGCGAGAGCTGAACTCCAGCGGTCAGTTGCAGCTCTGCCCAACAGCGTGTTCTCGGTTCTGCGGGCAAGCACGCCCTCTTGCCTTGGCCGCGAGAGCAAAGTCCCGAGCGAGCACTCGACTCAGTGCAATGCACCCGAAGGACGCTCTCGCTCGCCTTTCAAGGAGCGATTCCTAACAGCAGAAGCAGCAGAGGCACAAACTGCACGACGAGAGGGGACAACGTAGAACACGTCTCTGTCCTGGCACATTTGCGTGTGCGATACTTCCCTCCGGCTCTTCGGGCCTTGCGAAGCTCTGTGTACTGCGAGCGCTGCTACTCGCAGCTGAGAAGGACCGTGGAGCTAGCGGCGAATTCGGAGAGCTCTTCGCTGCACTGCGCCGCTCGCAAGCGCCTTCGTTCTTCGCCTTCTGCCGTCCGGCGAGAGCTGAACTCCAGCGGTCAGTTGCAGCTCTGCCCAACAGCGTGTTCTCGGTTCTGCGGGCAAGCACGCCCTCTTGCCTTGGCCGCGAGAGCAAAGTCCCGAGCGAGCACTCGACTCAGTGCAATGCACCCGGAAGGACGCTCTCGCTCGCCTTTCAAGGAGCGATTCCTAACAGCAGAAGCAGCAGAGGCACAAACTGCACGACGAGAGGGGACAACGTAGAACACGTCTCTGTCCTGGCACATTTGCGTGTGCGATACTTCCCTCCGGGTCTTCGGTTCTTGCGAAGCTCTGTGTACTGCGAGCGCTGCTACTCGCAGCTGAGAAGGACCGTGGAGCTAGCGGCGAATTCGGAGAGCTCTTCGCTGCACTGCCGCCGCTCGCAAGCGCCCTTCGTTCTTCGCCTTCTGCCGTCCGGCGAGAGCTGAACTCAGCGGTCAGTTGCAGCTCTGCCCAACAGCGTGTTCTCGGTTCTGCGGGCAAGCACGCCCTCTTGCCTTGGCCGCGAGAGCAAAGTCCCGAGCGAGCACTCGACTCAGTGCAATGCACCCGGAAGGACGCTCTCGCTCGCCTTTCAAGGAGCGATTCCTAACAGCAGAAGCAGCAGAGGCACAAACTGCACGACGAGAGGGGACAACGTAGAACACGTCTCTGTCCTGGCACATTTGCGTGTGCGATACTTCCCTCCGGCTCTTCGGGCCTTGCGAAGCTCTGTGTACTGCGAGCGCTGCTACTCGCAGCTGAGAAGGACCGTGGAGCTAGCGGCGAATTCGGAGAGCTCTTCGCTGCACTGCGCCGCTCGCAAGCGGCTTCGTTCTTCGCCTTCTGCCGTCCGGCGAAGGCTGAACTCCAGCGGTCAGTTGCAGCTCTGCCCAACAGCGTGTTCTCGGTTCTGCGGGCAAGCACGCCCTCTTGCCTTGGCCGCGAGAGCAAAGTCCCGAGCGAGCACTCGACTCAGTGCAATGCACCCGGAAGGACGCTCTCGCTCGCCTTTCAAGGAGCGATTCCTAACAGCAGAAGCAGCAGAGGCACAAACTGCACGACGAGAGGGGACAACGTAGAACACGTCTCTGTCCTGGCACATTTGCGTGTGCGATACTTCCCTCCGGCTCTTCGGGCCTTGCGAAGCTCTGTGTACTGCGAGAGCAGCTACTCGCAGCTGAGAAGGACCGTGGAGCTAGCGGCGAATTCGGAGAGCTCTTCGCTGCACTGCGCCGCTCGCAAGCGGCTTCGTTCTTCGCCTTCTGCCGTCCGGCGAGAGCTGAACTCCAGCGGTCAGTTGCAGCTCTGCCCAACAGCGTGTTCTCGGTTCTGCGGGCAAGCACGCCCTCTTGCCTTGGCCGCGAGAGCAAAGTCCCGAGCGAGCACTCGACTCAGTGCAATGCACCGGAAGGACGCTCTCGCTCGCCTTTCAAGGAGCGATTCCTAACAGCAGAAGCAGCAGAGGCACAAACTGCACGACGAGAGGGGACAACGTAGAACACGTCTCTGTCCTGGCACATTTGCGTGTGCGATACTTCCCTCCGGTCTCTTCGGGCCTTGCGAAGCTCTGTGTACTGCGAGCGCTGCTACTCGCAGCTGAGAAGGACCGTGGAGCTAGCGGCGAATTCGGAGAGCTCTTCGCTGCACTGCGCCGCTCGCAAGCGCCTTCGTTCTTCGCCTTCTGCCGTCCGGCGAAGGCTGAACTCCAGCGGTCAGTTGCAGCTCTGCCCAACAGCGTGTTCTCGGTTCTGCGGGCAAGCACGCCCTCTTGCCTTGGCCCCGAGAGCAAAGTCCCGAGCGAGCACTCGACTCAGTGCAATGCACCCGGAAGGACGCTCTCGCTCGCCTTTCAAGGAGCGATTCCTAACAGCAGAAGCAGCAGAGGCACAAACTGCACGACGAGAAGGGACAACGTAGAACACGTCTCTGTCCTGGCACATTTGCGTGTGCGATACTTCCCTCCGGCTCTTCGGGCCTTGCGAAGCTCTGTGTACTGCGAGCGCTGCTACTCGCAGCTGAGAAGGACCGTGGAGCTAGCGGCGAATTCGTAGAGCTCTTCGCTGCACTGCGCCGCTCGCAAGCGGCTTCGTTCTTCGCCTTCTGCCGTCCGGCGAGAGCTGAACTCCAGCGGTCCGTTGCAGCTCTGCCCAACAGCGTGTTCTC
Source organism: Sturnus vulgaris (assembly GCF_052056855.1). Taxonomy (NCBI): domain Eukaryota; kingdom Metazoa; phylum Chordata; class Aves; order Passeriformes; family Sturnidae; genus Sturnus; species Sturnus vulgaris. Next base: position 37,373 of record NW_028275959.1, read on the forward strand.
GGTTCTGCGGGCAAGCACGCCCTCTTGCCTTGGCCCCGAGAGCAAAGTCCCGAGCGAGCACTCGACTCAGTGCAATGCACCCGGAAGGACGCTCTCGCTCGCCTTTCAAGGAGCGATTCCTAACAGCAGAAGCAGCAGAGGCACAAACTGCACGACGAGAAGGGACAACGTAGAACACGTCTCTGTCCTGGCACATTTGCGTGTGCGATACTTCCCTCCGGCTCTTCGGGCCTTGCGAAGCTCTGTGTACTGCGAGCGCTGCTACTCGCAGCTGAGAAGGACCGTGGAGCTAGCGGCGAATTCGGAGAGCTCTTCGCTGCACTGCGCCGCTCGCAAGCGCCTTCGTTCTTCGCCTTCTGCCGTCCGGCGAGAGCTGAACTCCAGCGGTCCGTTGCAGCTCTGCCCAACAGCGTGTTCTCGGTTCTTCGGGCAAGCACGCCCTCTTGCCTTGGCCCCGAGAGCAAAGTCCCGAGCGAGCACTCGACTCAGTGCAATGCACCCGGAAGGACGCTCTCGCTCGCCTTTCAAGGAGCGATTCCTAACAGCAGAAGCAGCAGAGGCACAAACTGCACGACGAGAGGGGACAACGTAGAACACGTCTCTGTCCTGGCACATTTGCGTGTGCGATACTTCCCTCCGGCTCTTCGGGCCTTGCGAAGCTCTGTGTACTGCGAGCGCTGCTACTCGCAGCTGAGAAGGACCGTGGAGCTAGCGGCGAATTCGGAGAGCTCTTCGCTGCACTGCGCCGCTCGCAAGCGCCTTCGTTCTTCGCCTTCTGCCGTCCGGCGAGAGCTGAACTCCAGCGGTCGGTTGCAGCTCTGCCCAACAGCGTGTTCTCGGTTCTGCGGGCAAGCACGCCCTCTTGCCTTGGCCCCGAGAGCAAAGTCCCGAGCGAGCACTCGACTCAGTGCAATGCACCCGGAAGGACGCTCTCGCTCGCCTTTCAAGGAGCGATTCCTAACAGCAGAAGCAGCAGAGGCACAAACTGCACGACGAGAGGGGGACAACGTAGAACACGTCTCTGTCCTGGCACATTTGCGTGTGCGATACTTCCCTCCGGCTCTTCGGGCCTTGCGAAGCTCTGTGTACTGCGAGAGCAGCTACTCGCAGCTGAGAAGGACCGTGGAGCTAGCGGCGAATTCGGAGAGCTCTTCGCTGCACTGCGCCGCTCGCAAGCGGCTTCGTTCTTCGCCTTCTGCCGTCCGGCGAGAGCTGAACTCCAGCGGTCGGTTGCAGCTCTGCCCAACAGCGTGTTCTCGGTTCTGCGGGCAAGCACGCCCTCTTGCCTTGGCCGCGAGAGCAAAGTCCCGAGCGAGCACTCGACTCAGTGCAATGCACCCGGAAGGACGCTCTCGCTCGCCTTTCAAGGAGCGATTCCTAACAGCAGAAGCAGCAGAGGCACAAACTGCACGACGAGAGGGGACAACGTAGACACGTCTCTGTCCTGGCACATTTTCGA
>NW_028275960.1:0-38817 GCF_052056855.1 Sturnus vulgaris
AGACGTGTTCTACGTTGTCCCTTCTCGTCATGCAGTTTGTGCCTCTGCTGCTTCTGCTGTTAGGAATCGCTCCTTGAAAGGCGAGCGAGAGCGTCCTTCCGGGTGCATTGCACTGAGTCGAGTGCTCGCTCGGGACTTTGCACTCGGGGCCAAGGCAAGAGGGCGTGCTTGCCCGCAGAACTGAGAACACGCTGTTGGGCAGAGCTGAAACTTACCGCTGGAGTTCAGCTCTCGCCGGACGGCAGAAGGCGAAGAACGAAGCCGCTTGCGAGCGGCGCAGTGCAGCGAAGAGCTCTCCGAATTCGCCGCTAGCTCCACGGTCCTTCTCAGCTGCGAGTAGCAGCGCTCGCAGTACACAGGGCTTCGCAAGGCCCGAAGACCCGGAGGGAAGTATCGCACACGAAAATGTGCCAGGACAGAGACGTGTTCTACGTTGTCCCTTCTCGTCATGCAGTTTGTGCCTCTGCTGCTTCTGCTGTTAGGAATCGCTCCTTGAAAGGCGAGCGAGAGCGTCCTTCCGGGTGCATTGCACTGAGTCGAGTGCTCGCTCGGGACTTTGCTCTCGGGGCCAAGGCAAGAGGGCGTGCTTGCCCGCAGAACTGAGAACACGCTGTTGGGCAGAGCTGCAACTGACCGCTGGAGTTCAGCTCTCGCCGGACGGCAGAAGGCGAAGAACGAAGCCGCTTGCGAGCGGCGCAGTGCAGCGAAGAGCTCTCCGAATTCGCCGCTAGCTCCACGGTCCTTCTCAGCTGCGAGTAGCAGCGCTCGCAGTACACAGGGCTTCGCAAGGCCCGAAGCCCCGGAGGGAAGTATCGCACACGAAAATGTGCCAGGACAGAGACGTGTTCTACGTTGTCCCTTCTCGTCATGCAGTTTGTGCCTCTGCTGCTTCTGCTGTTAGGAATCGCTCCTTGAAAGACGAGCGAGAGCGTCCTTCCGGGTGCATTGCACTGAGTCGAGTGCTCGCTCGGGACTTTGCACTCGGGGCCAAGGCAAGAGGGCGTGCTTGCCCGCAGAGCTGAGAACACGCTGTTGGGCAGAGCTGCAACTGACCGCTGGAGTTCAGCTCTCGCCGGACGGCAGAAGGCGAAGAACGAAGCCGCTTGCGAGCGGCGCAGTGCAGCGAAGAGCTCTCCGAACTCGCCGCTTGCTCCACGGTCCTTCTGAGCTGCGAGTAGCAGCGCTCGCAGTACACGGAGCTTCGCAAGGCCCGAAGACCCGGAGGGAAGTATCGCACACGAAAATGTGCCAGGACAGAGACGTGTTCTACGTTGTCCCTTCTCGTCATGCAGTTTGTGCCTCTGCTGCTTCTGCTGTTAGGAATCGCTCCTTGAAAGACGAGCGAGAGCGTCCTTCCGGGTGCATTGCACTGAGTCGAGTGCTCGCTCGGGACTTTGCACTCGGGGCCAAGGCAAGAGGGCGTGCTTGCCCGCAGAACTGAGAACACGCTGTTGGGCAGAGCTGCAACTGACCGCTGGAGTTCAGCTCTCGCCGGACGGCAGAAGGCGAAGAACGAAGCCGCTTGCGAGCGGCGCAGTGCAGCGAAGAGCTCTCCGAATTCGCCGCTAGCTCCACGGTCCTTCTCAGCTGCGAGTAGCAGCGCTCGCAGTACACAGAGCTTCGCAAGGCCCGAAGACCCGGAGGGAAGTATCGCACACGAAAATGTGCCAGGACAGAGACGTGTTCTACGTTGTCCCTTCTCGTCATGCAGTTTGTGCCTCTGCTGCTTTTGCTGTAGGTAATCGCTCCTTGAAAGACGAGCGAGAGCGTCCTTCCGGGTGCATTGCACTGAGTCGAGTGCTCGCTCGGGACTTTGCTCTCGGGGCCAAGGCAAGAGGGCGTGCTTGCCCGCAGAACTGAGAACACGCTGTTGGGCAGAGCTGCAACTGACCGCTGGAGTTCAGCTCTCGCCGGACGGCAGAAGGCGAAGAACGAAGCCGCTTGCGAGCGGCGCAGTGCAGCGAAGAGCTCTCCGAATTCGCCGCTAGCTCCACGGTCCTTCTCAGCTGCGAGTAGCAGCGCTCGCAGTACACAGAGCTTCGCAAGGCCCGAAGACCCGGAGGGAAGTATGGCACACGAAAATGTGCCAGGACAGAGACGTGTTCTACGTTGTCCCTTCTCGTCATGCAGTTTGTGCCTCTGCTGCTTCTGCTGTTAGGAATCGCTCCTTGAAAGACGAGCGAGAGCGTCCTTCCGGGTGCATTGCACTGAGTCGAGTGCTCGCTCGGGACTTTGCTCTCGGGGCCAAGGCAAGAGGGCGTGCTTGCCCGCAGAACTGAGAACACGCTGTTGGGCAGAGCTGCAACTGACCGCTGGAGTTCAGCTCTCGCCGGACGGCAGAAGGCGAAGAACGAAGCCGCTTGCGAGCGGCGCAGTGCAGCGAAGAGCTCTCCGAATTCGCCGCTAGCTCCACGGTCCTTCTCAGCTGCGAGTAGCAGCGCTCGCAGTACACAGGGCTTCGCAAGGCCCGAAGCCCCGGAGGGAAGTATCGCACACGAAAATGTGCCAGGACAGAGACGTGTTCTACGTTGTCCCTTCTCGTCATGCAGTTTGTGCCTCTGCTGCTTCTGCTGTTAGGAATCGCTCCTTGAAAGGCGAGCGAGAGCGTCCTTCCGGGTGCATTGCACTGAGTCGAGTGCTCGCTCGGGACTTTGCTCTCGGGGCCAAGGCAAGAGGGCGTGCTTGCCCGCAGAACTGAGAACACGCTGTTGGGCAGAGCTGCAACTGACCGCTGGAGTTCAGCTCTCGCCGGACGGCAGAAGGCGAAGAACGAAGCCGCTTGCGAGCGGCGCAGTGCAGCGAAGAGCTCTCCGAATTCGCCGCTAGCTCCACGGTCCTTCTCAGCTGCGAGTAGCAGCGCTCGCAGTACACAGGGCTTCGCAAGGCCCGAAGACCCGGAGGGAAGTATCGCACACGAAAATGTGCCAGGACAGAGACGTGTTCTACGTTGTCCCTTCTCGTCATGCAGTTTGTGCCTCTGCTGCTTCTGCTGTTAGGAATCGCTCCTTGAAAGGCGAGCGAGAGCGTCCTTCCGGGTGCATTGCACTGAGTCGAGTGCTCGCTCGGGACTTTGCACTCGGGGCCAAGGCAAGAGGGCGTGCTTGCCCGCAGAACTGAGAACACGCTGTTGGGCAGAGCTGAAACTTACCGCTGGAGTTCAGCTCTCGCCGGACGGCAGAAGGCGAAGAACGAAGCCGCTTGCGAGCGGCGCAGTGCAGCGAAGAGCTTTCCGAATTCGCCGCTAGCTCCACGGTCCTTCTCAGCTGCGAGTAGCAGCGCTCGCAGTACACAGGGCTTCGCAAGGCCCGAAGACCCGGAGGGAAGTATCGCACACGAAAATGTGCCAGGACAGAGACGTGTTCTACGTTGTCCCTTCTCGTCATGCAGTTTGTGCCTCTGCTGCTTCTGCTGTTAGGAATCGCTCCTTGAAAGGCGAGCGAGAGCGTCCTTCCGGGTGCATTGCACTGAGTCGAGTGCTCGCTCGGGACTTTGCTCTCGGGGCCAAGGCAAGAGGGCGTGCTTGCCCGCAGAACTGAGAACACGCTGTTGGGCAGAGCTGCAACTGACCGCTGGAGTTCAGCTCTCGCCGGACGGCAGAAGGCGAAGAACGAAGCCGCTTGCGAGCGGCGCAGTGCAGCGAAGAGCTCTCCGAATTCGCCGCTAGCTCCACGGTCCTTCTCAGCTGCGAGTAGCAGCGCTCGCAGTACACAGGGCTTCGCAAGGCCCGAAGACCCGGAGGGAAGTATCGCACACGAAAATGTGCCAGGACAGAGACGTGTTCTACGTTGTCCCTTCTCGTCATGCAGTTTGTGCCTCTGCTGCTTCTGCTGTTAGGAATCGCTCCTTGAAAGACGAGCGAGAGCGTCCTTCCGGGTGCATTGCACTGAGTCGAGTGCTCGCTCGGGACTTTGCACTCGGGGCCAAGGCAAGAGGGCGTGCTTGCCCGCAGAACTGAGAACACGCTGTTGGGCAGAGCTGCAACTGACCGCTGGAGTTCAGCTCTCGCCGGACGGCAGAAGGCGAAGAACGAAGCCGCTTGCGAGCGGCGCAGTGCAGCGAAGAGCTCTCCGAATTCGCCGCTAGCTCCACGGTCCTTCTCAGCTGCGAGTAGCAGCGCTCGCAGTACACAGAGCTTCGCAAGGCCCGAAGACCCGGAGGGAAGTATGGCACACGGAAATGTGCCAGGACAGAGACGTGTTCTACGTTGTCCCTTCTCGTCATGCAGTTTGTGCCTCTGCTGCTTCTGCTGTTAGGAATCGCTCCTTGAAAGGCGAGCGACAGCGTCCTTCCGGGTGCATTGCACTGAGTCGAGTGCTCGCTCGGGGCTTTTCTCTCGGGGCCAAGGCAAGAGGGCGTGCTTGCCCGCAGAACTGAGAACACGCTGTTGGGCAGAGCTGCAACTGACCGCTGGAGTTCAGCTCTCGCCGGACGGCAGAAGGCGAAGAACGAAGCCGCTTGCGAGCGGCGCAGTGCAGCGAAGAGCTCTCCGAATTCGCCGCTAGCTCCACGGTCCTTCTCAGCTGCGAGTAGCAGCGCTCGCAGTACACAGGGCTTCGCAAGGCCCGAAGCCCCGGAGGGAAGTATCGCACACGAAAATGTGCCAGGACAGAGACGTGTTCTACGTTGTCCCTTCTCGTCATGCAGTTTGTGCCTCTGCTGCTTCTGCTGTTAGGAATCGCTCCTTGAAAGACGAGCGAGAGCGTCCTTCCGGGTGCATTGCACTGAGTCGAGTGCTCGCTCGGGACTTTGCACTCGGGGCCAAGGCAAGAGGGCGTGCTTGCCCGCAGAACTGAGAACACGCTGTTGGGCAGAGCTGAAACTTACCGCTGGAGTTCAGCTCTCGCCGGACGGCAGAAGGCGAAGAACGAAGCCGCTTGCGAGCGGCGCAGTGCAGCGAAGAGCTCTCCGAATTCGCCGCTAGCTCCACGGTCCTTCTCAGCTGCGAGTAGCAGCGCTCGCAGTACACAGGGCTTCGCAAGGCCCGAAGACCCGGAGGGAAGTATCGCACACGAAAATGTGCCAGGACAGAGACGTGTTCTACGTTGTCCCTTCTCGTCATGCAGTTTGTGCCTCTGCTGCTTCTGCTGTTAGGAATCGCTCCTTGAAAGGCGAGCGAGAGCGTCCTTCCGGGTGCATTGCACTGAGTCGAGTGCTCGCTCGGGACTTTGCTCTCGGGGCCAAGGCAAGAGGGCGTGCTTGCCCGCAGAACTGAGAACACGCTGTTGGGCAGAGCTGCAACTGACCGCTGGAGTTCAGCTCTCGCCGGACGGCAGAAGGCGAAGAACGAAGCCGCTTGCGAGCGGCGCAGTGCAGCGAAGAGCTCTCCGAATTCGCCGCTAGCTCCACGGTCCTTCTCAGCTGCGAGTAGCAGCGCTCGCAGTACACAGGGCTTCGCAAGGCCCGAAGACCCGGAGGGAAGTATCGCACACGAAAATGTGCCAGGACAGAGACGTGTTCTACGTTGTCCCTTCTCGTCATGCAGTTTGTGCCTCTGCTGCTTCTGCTGTTAGGAATCGCTCCTTGAAAGACGAGCGAGAGCGTCCTTCCGGGTGCATTGCACTGAGTCGAGTGCTCGCTCGGGACTTTGCACTCGGGGCCAAGGCAAGAGGGCGTGCTTGCCCGCAGAACTGAGAACACGCTGTTGGGCAGAGCTGCAACTGACCGCTGGAGTTCAGCTCTCGCCGGACGGCAGAAGGCGAAGAACGAAGCCGCTTGCGAGCGGCGCAGTGCAGCGAAGAGCTCTCCGAATTCGCCGCTAGCTCCACGGTCCTTCTCAGCTGCGAGTAGCAGCGCTCGCAGTACACAGGGCTTCGCAAGGCCCGAAGACCCGGAGGGAAGTATCGCACACGAAAATGTGCCAGGACAGAGACGTGTTCTACGTTGTCCCTTCTCGTCATGCAGTTTGTGCCTCTGCTGCTTCTGCTGTTAGGAATCGCTCCTTGAAAGACGAGCGAGAGCGTCCTTCCGGGTGCATTGCACTGAGTCGAGTGCTCGCTCGGGACTTTGCACTCGGGGCCAAGGCAAGAGGGCGTGCTTGCCCGCAGAACTGAGAACACGCTGTTGGGCAGAGCTGCAACTGACCGCTGGAGTTCAGCTCTCGCCGGACGGCAGAAGGCGAAGAACGAAGCCGCTTGCGAGCGGCGCAGTGCAGCGAAGAGCTCTCCGAATTCGCCGCTAGCTCCACGGTCCTTCTCAGCTGCGAGTAGCAGCGCTCGCAGTACACAGAGCTTCGCAAGGCCCGAAGACCCGGAGGGAAGTATGGCACACGGAAATGTGCCAGGACAGAGACGTGTTCTACGTTGTCCCTTCTCGTCATGCAGTTTGTGCCTCTGCTGCTTCTGCTGTTAGGAATCGCTCCTTGAAAGACGAGCGAGAGCGTCCTTCCGGGTGCATTGCACTGAGTCGAGTGCTCGCTCGGGACTTTGCTCTCGGGGCCAAGGCAAGAGGGCGTGCTTGCCCGCAGAACTGAGAACACGCTGTTGGGCAGAGCTGCAACTGACCGCTGGAGTTCAGCTCTCGCCGGACGGCAGAAGGCGAAGAACGAAGCCGCTTGCGAGCGGCGCAGTGCAGCGAAGAGCTCTCCGAATTCGCCGCTAGCTCCACGGTCCTTCTCAGCTGCGAGTAGCAGCGCTCGCAGTACACAGAGCTTCGCAAGGCCCGAAGACCCGGAGGGAAGTATGGCACACGGAAATGTGCCAGGACAGAGACGTGTTCTACGTTGTCCCTTCTCGTCATGCAGTTTGTGCCTCTGCTGCTTCTGCTGTTAGGAATCGCTCCTTGAAAGACGAGCGAGAGCGTCCTTCCGGGTGCATTGCACTGAGTCGAGTGCTCGCTCGGGACTTTGCTCTCGGGGCCAAGGCAAGAGGGCGTGCTTGCCCGCAGAACTGAGAACACGCTGTTGGGCAGAGCTGCAACTGACCGCTGGAGTTCAGCTCTCGCCGGACGGCAGAAGGCGAAGAACGAAGCCGCTTGCGAGCGGCGCAGTGCAGCGAAGAGCTCTCCGAATTCGCCGCTAGCTCCACGGTCCTTCTCAGCTGCGAGTAGCAGCGCTCGCAGTACACAGGGCTTCGCAAGGCCCGAAGACCCGGAGGGAAGTATCGCACACGAAAATGTGCCAGGACAGAGACGTGTTCTACGTTGTCCCTTCTCGTCATGCAGTTTGTGCCTCTGCTGCTTCTGCTGTTAGGAATCGCTCCTTGAAAGGCGAGCGAGAGCGTCCTTCCGGGTGCATTGCACTGAGTCGAGTGCTCGCTCGGGACTTTGCACTCGGGGCCAAGGCAAGAGGGCGTGCTTGCCCGCAGAACTGAGAACACGCTGTTGGGCAGAGCTGAAACTTACCGCTGGAGTTCAGCTCTCGCCGGACGGCAGAAGGCGAAGAACGAAGCCGCTTGCGAGCGGCGCAGTGCAGCGAAGAGCTCTCCGAATTCGCCGCTAGCTCCACGGTCCTTCTCAGCTGCGAGTAGCAGCGCTCGCAGTACACAGGGCTTCGCAAGGCCCGAAGACCCGGAGGGAAGTATCGCACACGAAAATGTGCCAGGACAGAGACGTGTTCTACGTTGTCCCTTCTCGTCATGCAGTTTGTGCCTCTGCTGCTTCTGCTGTTAGGAATCGCTCCTTGAAAGGCGAGCGAGAGCGTCCTTCCGGGTGCATTGCACTGAGTCGAGTGCTCGCTCGGGACTTTGCTCTCGGGGCCAAGGCAAGAGGGCGTGCTTGCCCGCAGAACTGAGAACACGCTGTTGGGCAGAGCTGCAACTGACCGCTGGAGTTCAGCTCTCGCCGGACGGCAGAAGGCGAAGAACGAAGCCGCTTGCGAGCGGCGCAGTGCAGCGAAGAGCTCTCCGAATTCGCCGCTAGCTCCACGGTCCTTCTCAGCTGCGAGTAGCAGCGCTCGCAGTACACAGGGCTTCGCAAGGCCCGAAGACCCGGAGGGAAGTATCGCACACGAAAATGTGCCAGGACAGAGACGTGTTCTACGTTGTCCCTTCTCGTCATGCAGTTTGTGCCTCTGCTGCTTCTGCTGTTAGGAATCGCTCCTTGAAAGACGAGCGAGAGCGTCCTTCCGGGTGCATTGCACTGAGTCGAGTGCTCGCTCGGGACTTTGCACTCGGGGCCAAGGCAAGAGGGCGTGCTTGCCCGCAGAGCTGAGAACACGCTGTTGGGCAGAGCTGCAACTGACCGCTGGAGTTCAGCTCTCGCCGGACGGCAGAAGGCGAAGAACGAAGCCGCTTGCGAGCGGCGCAGTGCAGCGAAGAGCTCTCCGAACTCGCCGCTTGCTCCACGGTCCTTCTGAGCTGCGAGTAGCAGCGCTCGCAGTACACGGAGCTTCGCAAGGCCCGAAGACCCGGAGGGAAGTATCGCACACGAAAATGTGCCAGGACAGAGACGTGTTCTACGTTGTCCCTTCTCGTCATGCAGTTTGTGCCTCTGCTGCTTCTGCTGTTAGGAATCGCTCCTTGAAAGACGAGCGAGAGCGTCCTTCCGGGTGCATTGCACTGAGTCGAGTGCTCGCTCGGGACTTTGCTCCCGGGGCCAAGGCAAGAGGGCGTGCTTGCCCGCAGAACTGAGAACACGCTGTTGGGCAGAGCTGCAACTGACCGCCGGAGTTCAGCTCTCGCCGGACGGCAGAAGGCGAAGAAGGAAGCCGCTTGCGAGCGGCGCAGTGCAGCGAAGAGCTCTCCGAATTCGCCGCTAGCTCCACGGTCCTTCTCAGCTGCGAGTAGCAGCGCTCGCAGTATACGGGGCTTCGCAAGGCCCGAAGACCCGGAGGGAAGTTTCGCACACGAAAATGTGCCAGGACAGAGACGTGTTCTACGTTGTCCCTTCTCGTCATGCAGTTTGTGCCTCTGCTGCTTGTGCTGTTAGGAATCGCTCCTTGAAAGACGAGCGAGAGCGTCCTTCCGGGTGCATTGCACTGAGTCGAGTGCTCGCTCGGGACTTTGCACTCGGGGCCAAGGCAAGAGGGCGTGCTTGCCCGCAGAACTGAGAACACGCTGTTGGGCAGAGCTGCAACTGACCGCTGGAGTTCAGCTCTCGCCGGACGGCAAAAGGCGAAAACGAAGCCGCTTGCGAGCGGCGCAGTGCAGCGAAGAACTCTCCGAATTCGCCGCTAGCTCCACGGTCCTTCTCAGCTGCGAGTAGCAGCGCTCGCAGTACACAGAGCTTCGCAAGGCCCGAAGACCCGGAGGGAAGTATCGCACACGAAAATGCGCCAGGACAGAGACGTGTTCTACGTTGTCCCTTCTCGTCATGCAGTTTGTGCCTCTGCTGCTTTTGCTGTAGGTAATCGCTCCTTGAAAGACGAGCGAGAGCGTCCTTCCGGGTGCATTGCACTGAGTCGAGTGCTCGCTCGGGACTTTGCTCTCGGGGCCAAGGCAAGAGGGCGTGCTTGCCCGCAGAACTGAGAACACGCTGTTGGGCAGAGCTGCAACTGACCGCTGGAGTTCAGCTCTCGCCGGACGGCAGAAGGCGAAGAACGAAGCCGCTTGCGAGCGGCGCAGTGCAGCGAAGAGCTCTCCGAATTCGCCGCTAGCTCCACGGTCCTTCTCAGCTGCGAGTAGCAGCGCTCGCAGTACACAGAGCTTCGCAAGGCCCGAAGACCCGGAGGGAAGTATGGCACACGGAAATGTGCCAGGACAGAGACGTGTTCTACGTTGTCCCTTCTCGTCATGCAGTTTGTGCCTCTGCTGCTTCTGCTGTTAGGAATCGCTCCTTGAAAGACGAGCGAGAGCGTCCTTCCGGGTGCATTGCACTGAGTCGAGTGCTCGCTCGGGACTTTGCTCTCGGGGCCAAGGCAAGAGGGCGTGCTTGCCCGCAGAACTGAGAACACGCTGTTGGGCAGAGCTGCAACTGACCGCTGGAGTTCAGCTCTCGCCGGACGGCAGAAGGCGAAGAACGAAGCCGCTTGCGAGCGGCGCAGTGCAGCGAAGAGCTCTCCGAATTCGCCGCTAGCTCCACGGTCCTTCTCAGCTGCGAGTAGCAGCGCTCGCAGTACACAGGGCTTCGCACCTCTAAATGTTTTACTACTGTGTTATGATTCTGTCTTCAGTTAATAGAACCCGATATACAACAAAGAGATGGGAGCACATGGAGATGCATTGGAGAGCCTACGCTGGAGGTAACACATTCATTTTTTACTCAAACAAATCCAAATTAGAAATGTTGAAAATTACCTGGGGCCATTTCAACAGCCAGCAAACTGACTAACACAACCAATCTTTGGCTTCTATTCAATCCTTTGCTTGTTTTACCTGGACCTTGAATATCTGTCTGCAGCCTTCCTCTCTGCAAATATATCACACTCGTCCTATTGAGAACCCATGGCTCATCACAGCTGCTTCACCACGCCTGCTTCCAGAAGAACTGGCAACTACAAGCTGGGAGCCAAGAGATACAACACTTCACTTGGAAAAGGGCCTTCCATGAATCCTAGAATCCCAGAATGGTTTGGACTGGAAGCGACCTTAGAGACAAATTATCTTCTTCCCACATCCTGACACGGGCAGGGACACTTTTCCACTAGTCCAGGTTGCTCCATGTCCGCTCCAGCCTGGCCCTGGACGCTTCCTGCCATGGGGCTCCTACACAGCCTCTTTGAGCAACATGTGCCTCAGCACCCACCCAAGGAAGAATTCCTTTCCAATATCCCATCTATCCCAGCCCTCTGGCAGTTTGAAGCTATTCCCCCTTGTCCTGCGAGTCCAGACCCTTTTCCAAAGTCCCTCCCCAGCTATCTTGGAGCCCCAGCAGGCACTGCAAAGGGCTCGAAGATCTCCCTGGAGCCTTCTGTTCTCCAGATTGGACACCCTCAGCTCTCCCAGACTGTCCTAGAGCAAAGAAGCTCCACCTTTCAAAGCACCTTAGACGCCTCCTACCGGCCAAACTCGATGGCAACGCTGGCCTTCCGGGCCCTACGGATATCGCTTCCGGTGTCGTTCGGGGTCACTCCCGGCTCTCTTCCCGCCCCCCATGGGGCCCTCAGGCGATGCCGCTCCTACGCCACTTCTGCCGCTGTCAGACCAACGGGGGGGCCGGGGGCCAGCCCAGACTCATCCACAATCCACACTGTCCTCGGCGGCTGCTGCGGGCTCACGGCGGCCCACACACCCGGAAGCAGAGCTCCGAACACAGAGGATCATAGCCCCACATTTGTGTTCGTCTCTGCACAAGGCAGGCCAGTCTTGCCATGCCCGGACTTTTCAGTTCAGCACGAGAATGAGAATACACCTGCGCCATGGGGGAGGAAACCTCTAAAGACTCCCTCATACGTGGTCGCTCAACTTAATGCCTAGGCACTTGCCATTCCTAAGGCTACACTAAAGCCTTTTTTACCTTGCGGGTAAGAAATGCCGTTGTTCTCGTGTGCAGCTAAAGGCGCAGCACAGGCAGGCCGGGACAAAAGCTGGGGCAGAGCCCTTCCTCACTCCTTCGCTGTGCTGTACTCCATGCAGCTAGAGCGAAGCGAGAAGGACGCGAGGAAGAAAAAGGCGTTCTTAAAGTAGCACCCTGGCAGCAGCCCTGAAAAGGCGCATAACACACGGCATCTCGCTGCCCTCCGTTCTACATACTCGCGGCTCCCTCTGCCGACTTGCAAAAGTTGCTACCAGAGCAGAGGCGGCCAGATTGAAGAGGCAGTGCCTAGGTTCACCTTCTCCTTACTGCACGTAAGCCACGTCCAGCTCCTCGCTGCACTCTGGATTTCCCTTCTCCGAGGCACTTACCGTGGTGCTGTGTGCAACTCGGCGCCTAGAAGTGACCGCCAATGCTTTCACAGCGGGCTGCAAGGGAACCAAGGAGCAGCACAAGCAGCAGTGCTTCAGCTTGCTCCTTCCGACTGCTAAGGGCACTTGGGAAGGCAAGCGAGAGTCAACCACCTTCCTCTCCTAGTAACGTGGTGCACACAAGCACGGGACTAGTGCCGCTTCGTTCACCGCCCTCGCCCAAGCGTGGAGCCGCTTTCACTTGCCGGCGGCCAGAAGCCGCTGCAAGGGCGCCACACAACCACAAGTGCGCCGGCAGCCAAGAGCTAGAGAACGCTGCTTCTGCCCAAGCCCGCCTAGGGCGTGCACCTTTGTTCTCAGAGCTCCGTGCAACAGTCTGCCTCTCTCGCAGTTCGAATGGAAAACGAAAGCTTTTCGCCTACGCCCGTCACAGAGATCCGTTGCCAGGACGAGAATGTCTTGTGGCCGGAGCTCGCCCCCGCCGCGAGGAAGCTGCTATTAGCACCGCGTTGCAGGGACACGTCTCGCTTCTTGACTACGTGCTCAGCGCTCTCCGAATTCGCCGCTAGCTCCACGGTCTTTCTCAGCTGCAAGTAGCAGCGCTCACAGTACATAGAGCTTCGCAAGGACCGAAGACCCGGAGGGAAGTATCGCACTCGAAAATGTGCCAGGATAGAGACGTTCTACACTGAGTAGAGACACAGACAGACAGAGAGTTCTACACTGCCCCTTCTCGTCGGCCATCTTGTGCTCTGCTGCCTCTGCTGTGACGAATAGGTCCTTGAAAGGCGAGCGACAGCGGCTCTCCAGGCACTGAAGAGAGTTCCCTAGGGACTTTTCGATGTAAAACTTTTTCCACCTCCAAAAATACATGGGTAAGTCCTAAAAGTTTTGGTTTTCTTAAGAATAGTTTCGCCCAAGTTTTGCTGTTCTAAACAACCATGGTTTCAGTCTTCACTTAACTGCTTGTTTCTGTCTTTTTGGCTAGTGGCAATCTAATTCTAAGGTAACTAGATGTGTTGGAAATCCATAAATTACATCTCAAGTTAGGTGGGAAAATTGGCTCGGAAGAAAATGGAATTGAGAATTTGGAAAGAATCCAGAGTGAGCTGATGTCACAATCCGAGATTCCCTTGGGTTCCAAATCCTTTCATTTGTGTTTTTGTGGGCTTTTTGAAGGCGGTGTACAGTTGAAGCCATGATTTAGCTGCGGTGAGACCTGCTCTGCTGTAAAAGCATTATTTTCTCAGTGAGCATGGACAACAGTTAGAGTGTCGTCTTTTAAGATTCCCTGCACTCCACTTATGGTGGCAAAAGCAGTGCCTTGACTGTAATCATAAAAGTGATTACAGCTTCATTGCTTTGACATCATGTAGGATGCTTCCTCCATCTGCTGTGGTCAGCATTAAGTAACAGATTTCTCAGTTTCTAGGAAGAGTCTAGCAAACAATCACCTTGCTCCTTCTCTTGCATTTATTCATCACTGCTATGCTGCTATACAGACAGGTAGTCTGTTTATGATTCAACAATTCAATGGGACATCAAGTAAATAACAAAGCAAAACTAACTACCGAAAGCACTATAAGGGCCAGAGATTAGCTTGGATCAAAACAGGTATTCTCCTAGCATTGTTTACAAACGAGTCAGCATGTGAAACAGAAGGCACAATGTAGTTTGTGCCTTGTTTTGGGCATGCCCGGAAGAAGGAAATTCTGATTTCACATACGGGAAAAGAAATGTTGACATTTGAATGAGATTGTTCATACTCCAGTAAAGGTTGCTTTGAAAGGTTGTGGAAGTCCTGTTAGGAAACATGGCTTTACAAGTCCTTTCCACCAGGAGACAACAGCTGCAGAACATCTGGGTGTGCCAGTGTTGAGAGCACCAGCAAAGATCAAAGTGGAGAAGTTGGTGAACAATGGCAGTGGCCTGGCGGAGGGCAAGTGGGGTGCTGGCTGTGGGACCAGGGGAGTCCTGACTGATTTAGGAGGCGTGTGATGGTCTGTGCCAGCAAGCGGAGTAGTGCTGTGGCCTTGGCACACTGCTAATACTGGAATTCAGTGGGGTCACTGGGCAGGCTGAGTGTGTGAGCTGCTGGAGGGACCCAGTTTGCCCACATGTAAACATCCAGTCTCACTCTTGCCAGCCACAGAAAGGAGCAGGATGTGGCTGCTGGCGATGCCTGTCACGTATATGTAGTGTATATGTGTGCTATCCCAGCCTGCTGGGAACACTTCTTCTTTGGGACTGCTTGGGCTGAGGGAGAGAAAGCAGTGGTAGTTTCTGAGGTTTCGAGTTTGCTCGAGTTTCTCAGGCTGTTTCTGGAGCCACCCCGAGTTCTCTTCCTTGAAGCATTTCAAGTCCTGCTAATTTTCAAAATTCAAACAGACACAGCCCTAAGCTAGTTGATCTGACTTCAGAGCTATTCTTACGCTGAGCTGTTGGATGATCTGATCTCCTGAGATGTCTTCCATCTCAGTTTATGACCTGGTTCTTGTGAAAAGTAGGATCTTTTAGCCTGGAGAAGAGAGGTTTCTGGAGAGACAGTATTGTGGCCTTTGAATATGTAAAGAGGGTATAAGACAAATGGAGAAAGACTTTTTAGGAAAGTTTGCAGAGACAGGATAAGGGGCCATGCTTTCAAACTGAGACTAGGTTTAGATTGGCTAAAAGGAAAAACTTTTCTACAATGAAGCTGGTGAGACACTCAAACGGGTGTTCCAGAGAAGTTGTGGATGCCCCATCATTGAGAGTGCTCCTTATCAGTTTGGCTAGTCTTGAGCAATTTGATCTACTGTAAGATCTACCTGGCAAGGAAGTTGGACTACATGATCTTTAATCACAGACTGTTGTATGATTCCGTGGAAGACAGAATGCAATAAAGTTCATATTTCAGATTTTGGCGCAGACATATTTATTTTTTCTCACTTTATGCATCATTGCAATGACAACTTGTTAGCTTCTGAAATGATTAGCTGAGATTGATTTCCTTCCTTAGTTTCATTTTCTCTGTTATTCCTTCACTCTTGGACTTTTTTTTTCACTAGATTCCCTCTTTCAGTAAACTGCCCTTAAGTATCACTTTGCTCCCCACCTGGCTTTTTTTTTTTTTCAATGACACCTTTTCACTGGTTCGTTTTGGGCCTTTGCTGCTTGAAGTCCAGCAGCCTCCTTGTCTGAGCATTACGGAGCTTTCTTTACAGCTTCATCACTATGCAAAAAGCCATAAATTACTGTGTTCCATCTCACATACCATCAAGTATCACACTAATATTCCCTCTGCTGAATAGCTGGTTGGTTTACATAGACCAGCCAAATACCAGGAAATCCAGATGGCAGCAAGAATCTTGTAGACTACTCCCGCTGTTCATTTAAATTCTGGAGAAGTCAGGTGAGGTATCACATTCTCTTGAAAGAAGTGTCTATCATCTCGGACATTCTAGAATGGGCTATTAATATTGTCATGAGTTTCTGGCTAGACTTTTTAGTATGCAAATTCAAATTCAAATGATCTGAAATGATAGAACTTCAAGAAATTTTTTTTCCCAGAATCGAAGTATGATGGAGTTCCATAGGGAGAATCTTAATCTTAGTTATTCTATTCCATCTCACATCATGGCTGGGGGCAGGGAGAAGGGAGTATCTTTGGGGGACAATGGGTTCCGGTGTAGTCAGTAAGCTGGGCAGAGGAGCCATCAGGTATTTTCTGTTGTTGGGCGGGGGGGGGGGGGATTCGTGTGAACTCTTCCTTTCTTGTACCCTGCCACTAGTATTGTTGCTAAAATTGTTTGTTTTCTCATCCAAGTGACAAAATCAGCACACTTAATGAGGGATGAAGAGGGAGCAGCGACCTCAGAACAGGAGGAAGAAGAAGCAGAGCCTGCTGTCCTCCAGAAGAAAAAAACACTACCAGCCAACTTTGCATCATCTGTGAACTTCCTGGGCGTGTACTCTATCCCCTTGTCCAGAACACTGAGCAAGATATTAAACAGGACTGGGCCCAAGACCGAGCCTTGGGGACCAGCTGGATGAACTCTATTTCCCACCACTCTGTGGGCCTGGCCATCACCCAGTTTGTCACCCAGCAAACAGCCCACCCATGCAAACCATAAGCAGACAGTTTCTTCAGGAGAATGATGTGAGACTCATTGCAAAAAGGATCAGGGAGATGCCTAGGAAGAGTCTCAGGTGAATCCAGGAGACTATAGTGGAGGAAGGACGCGAGGAAGAAGAAGGCGTTCTTAAAGTGGCACCCTGGCAGCAGCCCTGAAAGGGCGCATAACACACGGCGTCTCGCTGCCCTCCGTTCTACATACTCGCAGCTCCCTCTGCCGACTTGCAAAAGTTGCTACCAGAGCAGAGGCGGCCAGATTGAAGAGGCAGTGCCTAGGTTCACCTTCTCCTTACTGCACGTAAGCCACGTCAAGCTCCTCGCTGCACTCTGGATTTCCCTTCTCCGCGGCACTTACAGTGGTGCTGTGTGCAACTCGGCGCCTAGAAGCGACCGCCAATGCTTTCACAGCGGGCTGCAAGGGAACCAAGGAGCAGCACAAGCAGCAGTGCTTCAGCTTGCTCCTTCCGACTGCTAAGGGCACTTGGGAAGGCAAGCGAGAGTCAACCACCTTCCTCTCCTAGTAGCCTGTAACGTGGTGCACACAAGCACGGGACTAGTGCCGCTTCGTTCACCGCCCTCGCCCAAGCGTGGAGCCGCTTTCACTTGCCGGCGGCCAGAAGCCACTGCAAGGGCGCCACACAACCACAAGTGCGCCGGCAGCCAAGAGCTAGAGAACGCTGCTTCTGCCCAAGCCCGCCTAGGGCGTGCACCTTTGTTCTCAGAGCTCCGTGCAACAGTCTGCCTCTCTCGCAGTTCGAATGGAAAACGAAAGCTTTTCGCCTACGCCCTTCACAGAGATCCGTTGCCAGGACGAGAATGTCTTGTGGCCGGAGCTCGCCCCGGCCGCGAGGAAGCTGCTATTAGCACCGCGTTGCAGGGCCACGTCTCGCTTCTTGACTACGTGCTCAGCGCTCTCCGAATTCGCCGCTAGCTCCACGGTCTTTCTCAGCTGCAAGTAGCAGCGCTCACAGTACATAGAGCTTCGCAAGGACCGAAGACCCGGAGGGAAGTTTCGCACAGGAAAATGTACCAGGACAGAGACGTGTTCTACGTTGTCCCTTCTCGTCATGCAGTTTGTGCCTCTGCTGCTTCTGCTGTTAGGAATCGCTCCTTGAAAGGCGAGCAACAGCGTCTTTCCGGGTGCATTGCACTGAGTCGAGTGCTCGCTCGGGACTTTGCTCTCGGGGCCAAGGCAAGAGGGCGTGCTTGCCCGCAGAACTGAGAACACGCTGTTGGGCAGAGCTGCAACTGACCGCTGGAGTTCAGCTCTCGCCGGACGGCAGAAGGCGAAGAACGAAGCCGCTTGCGAGCGGCGCAGTGCAGCGAAGAGCTCTCCGAATTCGCCGCTAGCTCCACGGTCCTTCTCAGCTGCGAGTAGCAGCGCTCGCAGTACACAGAGCTTCGCAAGGCCCGAAGACCCGGAGGGAAGTATGGCACACGGAAATGTGCCAGGACAGAGACGTGTTCTACGTTGTCCCTTCTCGTCATGCAGTTTGTGCCTCTGCTGCTTCTGCTGTTAGGAATCGCTCCTTGAAAGACGAGCGAGAGCGTCCTTCCGGGTGCATTGCACTGAGTCGAGTGCTCGCTCGGGACTTTGCTCTCGGGGCCAAGGCAAGAGGGCGTGCTTGCCCGCAGAACTGAGAACACGCTGTTGGGCAGAGCTGCAACTGACCGCTGGAGTTCAGCTCTCGCCGGACGGCAGAAGGCGAAGAACGAAGCCGCTTGCGAGCGGCGCAGTGCAGCGAAGAGCTCTCCGAATTCGCCGCTAGCTCCACGGTCCTTCTCAGCTGCGAGTAGCAGCGCTCGCAGTACACAGAGCTTCGCAAGGCCCGAAGACCCGGAGGGAAGTATGGCACACGGAAATGTGCCAGGACAGAGACGTGTTCTACGTTGTCCCTTCTCGTCATGCAGTTTGTGCCTCTGCTGCTTCTGCTGTTAGGAATCGCTCCTTGAAAGGCGAGCGAGAGCGTCCTTCCGGGTGCATTGCACTGAGTCGAGTGCTCGCTCGGGACTTTGCTCTCGGGGCCAAGGCAAGAGGGCGTGCTTGCCCGCAGAACTGAGAACACGCTGTTGGGCAGAGCTGCAACTGACCGCTGGAGTTCAGCTCTCGCCGGACGGCAGAAGGCGAAGAACGAAGCCGCTTGCGAGCGGCGCAGTGCAGCGAAGAGCTCTCCGAATTCGCCGCTAGCTCCACGGTCCTTCTCAGCTGCGAGTAGCAGCGCTCGCAGTACACAGAGCTTCGCAAGGCCCGAAGACCCGGAGGGAAGTATCGCACACGAAAATGTGCCAGGACAGAGACGTGTTCTACGTTGTCCCTTCTCGTCATGCAGTTTGTGCCTCTGCTGCTTCTGCTGTTAGGAATCGCTCCTTGAAAGACGAGCGAGAGCGTCCTTCTGGGTGCATTGCACTAAGTCGAATGCTCGCTCGGGACTTTGCTCTCGGGGCCAAGGCAAGAGGGCGTGCTTGCCCGCAGAACTGAGAACACGCTGTTGGGCAGAGCTGCAACTGACCGCTGGAGTTCAGCTCTCGCCGGACGGCAGAAGGCGAAGAACGAAGCCGCTTGCGAGCGGCGCAGTGCAGCGAAGAGCTCTCCGAATTCGCCGCTAGCTCCACGGTCCTTCTCAGCTGCGAGTAGCAGCGCTCGCAGTACACAGGGCTTCGCAAGGCCCGAAGACCCGGAGGGAAGTATCGCACACGAAAATGTGCCAGGACAGAGACGTGTTCTACGTTGTCCCTTCTCGTCATGCAGTTTGTGCCTCTGCTGCTTCTGCTGTTAGGAATCGCTCCTTGAAAGGCGAGCGAGAGCGTCCTTCCGGGTGCATTGCACTGAGTCGAGTGCTCGCTCGGGACTTTGCTCTCGGGGCCAAGGCAAGATGGCGTGCTTGCCCGCAGAACTGAGAACACGCTGTTGGGCAGAGCTGAAACTTACCGCTGGAGTTCAGCTCTCGCCGGACGGCAGAAGGCGAAGAACGAAGCCGCTTGCGAGCGGCGCAGTGCAGCGAAGAGCTCTCCGAATTCGCCGCTAGCTCCACGGTCCTTCTCAGCTGCGAGTAGCAGCGCTCGCAGTACACAGGGCTTCGCAAGGCCCGAAGACCCGGAGGGAAGTTTCGCACACGAAAATGTGCCAGGACAGAGACGTGTTCTACGTTGTCCCCTTCTCGTCATGCAGTTTGTGCCTCTGCTGCTTCTGCTGTTAGGAATCGCTCCTTGAAAGGCGAGCGAGAGCGTCCTTCCGGGTGCATTGCACTGAGTCGAGTGCTCGCTCGGACTTTGCTCTCGGGGCCAAGGCAAGAGGGCGTGCTTGCCCGCAGAACTGAGAACACGCTGTTGGGCAGAGCTGCAACTGACCGCTGGAGTTCAGCTCTCGCCGGACGGCAGAAGGCGAAGAACGAAGCCGCTTGCGAGCGGCGCAGTGCAGCGAAGAGCTCTCCGAATTCGCCGCTAGCTCCACGGTCCTTCTCAGCTGCGAGTAGCAGCGCTCGCAGTACACAGGGCTTCGCAAGGCCCGAAGACCCGGAGGGAAGTTTCGCACACGAAAATGTGCCAGGACAGAGACGTGTTCTACGTTGTCCCTTCTCGTCATGCAGTTTGTGCCTCTGCTGCTTCTGCTGTTAGGAATCGCTCCTTGAAAGACGAGCGAGAGCGTCCTTCCGGGTGCATTGCACTGAGTCGAGTGCTCGCTCGGGACTTTGCTCTCGGGGCCAAGGCAAGAGGGCGTGCTTGCCCGCAGAACTGAGAACACGCTGTTGGGCAGAGCTGCAACTGACCGCTGGAGTTCAGCTCTCGCCGGACGGCAGAAGGCGAAGAACGAAGCCGCTTGCGAGCGGCGCAGTGCAGCGAAGAGCTCTCCGAATTCGCCGCTAGCTCCACGGTCCTTCTCAGCTGCGAGTAGCAGCGCTCGCAGTACACAGGGCTTCGCAAGGCCCGAAGCCCCGGAGGGAAGTATCGCACACGAAAATGTGCCAGGACAGAGACGTGTTCTACGTTGTCCCTTCTCGTCATGCAGTTTGTGCCTCTGCTGCTTCTGCTGTTAGGAATCGCTCCTTGAAAGGCGAGCGAGAGCGTCCTTCCGGGTGCATTGCACTGAGTCGAGTGCTCGCTCGGGACTTTGCTCTCGGGGCCAAGGCAAGAGGGCGTGCTTGCCCGCAGAACTGAGAACACGCTGTTGGGCAGAGCTGCAACTGACCGCTGGAGTTCAGCTCTCGCCGGACGGCAGAAGGCGAAGAACGAAGCCGCTTGCGAGCGGCGCAGTGCAGCGAAGAGCTCTCCGAATTCGCCGCTAGCTCCACGGTCCTTCTCAGCTGCGAGTAGCAGCGCTCGCAGTACACAGAGCTTCGCAAGGCCCGAAGACCCGGAGGGAAGTATGGCACACGGAAATGTGCCAGGACAGAGACGTGTTCTACGTTGTCCCTTCTCGTCATGCAGTTTGTGCCTCTGCTGCTTCTGCTGTTAGGAATCGCTCCTTGAAAGACGAGCGAGAGCGTCCTTCCGGGTGCATTGCACTGAGTCGAGTGCTCGCTCGGGGCTTTGCTCTCGGGGCCAAGGCAAGAGGGCGTGCTTGCCCGCAGAACTGAGAACACGCTGTTGGGCAGAGCTGCAACTGACCGCTGGAGTTCAGCTCTCGCCGGACGGCAGAAGGCGAAGAACGAAGCCGCTTGCGAGCGGCGCAGTGCAGCGAAGAGCTCTCCGAATTCGCCGCTAGCTCCACGGTCCTTCTCAGCTGCGAGTAGCAGCGCTCGCAGTACACAGGGCTTCGCAAGGCCCGAAGACCCGGAGGGAAGTATGGCACACGGAAATGTGCCAGGACAGAGACGTGTTCTACGTTGTCCCTTCTCGTCATGCAGTTTGTGCCTCTGCTGCTTCTGCTGTTAGGAATCGCTCCTTGAAAGGCGAGCGACAGCGTCCTTCCGGGTGCATTGCACTGAGTCGAGTGCTCGCTCGGGGCTTTGCTCTCGGGGCCAAGGCAAGAGGGCGTGCTTGCCCGCAGAACTGAGAACACGCTGTTGGGCAGAGCTGCAACTGACCGCTGGAGTTCAGCTCTCGCCGGACGGCAGAAGGCGAAGAACGAAGCCGCTTGCGAGCGGCGCAGTGCAGCGAAGAGCTCTCCGAATTCGCCGCTAGCTCCACGGTCCTTCTCAGCTGCGAGTAGCAGCGCTCGCAGTACACAGGGCTTCGCAAGGCCCGAAGCCCCGGAGGGAAGTATCGCACACGAAAATGTGCCAGGACAGAGACGTGTTCTACGTTGTCCCTTCTCGTCATGCAGTTTGTGCCTCTGCTGCTTCTGCTGTTAGGAATCGCTCCTTGAAAGACGAGCGAGAGCGTCCTTCCGGGTGCATTGCACTGAGTCGAGTGCTCGCTCGGGACTTTGCACTCGGGGCCAAGGCAAGAGGGCGTGCTTGCCCGCAGAACTGAGAACACGCTGTTGGGCAGAGCTGCAACTGACCGCTGGAGTTCAGCTCTCGCCGGAGGGCAGAAGGCGAAGAACGAAGCCGCTTGCGAGCGGCGCAGTGCAGCGAAGAGCTCTCCGAATTCGCCGCTAGCTCCACGGTCCTTCTCAGCTGCGAGTAGCAGCGCTCGCAGTACACAGAGCTTCGCAAGGCCCGAAGACCCGGAGGGAAGTATCGCACACGAAAATGTGCCAGGACAGAGACGTGTTCTACGTTGTCCCTTCTCGTCATGCAGTTTGTGCCTCTGCTGCTTCTGCTGTTAGGAATCGCTCCTTGAAAGACGAGCGAGAGCGTCCTTCCGGGTGCATTGCACTGAGTCGAGTGCTCGCTCGGGACTTTGCACTCGGGGCCAAGGCAAGAGGGCGTGCTTGCCCGCAGAACTGAGAACACGCTGTTGGGCAGAGCTGCAACTGACCGCTGGAGTTCAGCTCTCGCCGGACGGCAGAAGGCGAAGAACGAAGCCGCTTGCGAGCGGCGCAGTGCAGCGAAGAGCTCTCCGAATTCGCCGCTAGCTCCACGGTCCTTCTCAGCTGCGAGTAGCAGCGCTCGCAGTACACAGAGCTTCGCAAGGCCCGAAGACCCGGAGGGAAGTATCGCACACGAAAATGTGCCAGGACAGAGACGTGTTCTACGTTGTCCCTTCTCGTCATGCAGTTTGTGCCTCTGCTGCTTTTGCTGTAGGTAATCGCTCCTTGAAAGACGAGCGAGAGCGTCCTTCCGGGTGCATTGCACTGAGTCGAGTGCTCGCTCGGGACTTTGCTCTCGGGGCCAAGGCAAGAGGGCGTGCTTGCCCGCAGAACTGAGAACACGCTGTTGGGCAGAGCTGCAACTGACCGCTGGAGTTCAGCTCTCGCCGGACGGCAGAAGGCGAAGAACGAAGCCGCTTGCGAGCGGCGCAGTGCAGCGAAGAGCTCTCCGAATTCGCCGCTAGCTCCACGGTCCTTCTCAGCTGCGAGTAGCAGCGCTCGCAGTACACAGAGCTTCGCAAGGCCCGAAGACCCGGAGGGAAGTATGGCACACGGAAATGTGCCAGGACAGAGACGTGTTCTACGTTGTCCCTTCTCGTCATGCAGTTTGTGCCTCTGCTGCTTCTGCTGTTAGGAATCGCTCCTTGAAAGGCGAGCGAGAGCGTCCTTCCGGGTGCATTGCACTGAGTCGAGTGCTCGCTCGGGACTTTGCTCTCGGGGCCAAGGCAAGAGGGCGTGCTTGCCCGCAGAACTGAGAACACGCTGTTGGGCAGAGCTGCAACTGACCGCTGGAGTTCAGCTCTCGCCGGACGGCAGAAGGCGAAGAACGAAGCCGCTTGCGAGCGGCGCAGTGCAGCGAAGAGCTCTCCGAATTCGCCGCTAGCTCCACGGTCCTTCTCAGCTGCGAGTAGCAGCGCTCGCAGTACACAGAGCTTCGCAAGGCCCGAAGACCCGGAGGGAAGTATCGCACACGAAAATGTGCCAGGACAGAGACGTGTTCTACGTTGTCCCTTCTCGTCATGCAGTTTGTGCCTCTGCTGCTTTTGCTGTAGGTAATCGCTCCTTGAAAGACGAGCGAGAGCGTCCTTCCGGGTGCATTGCACTGAGTCGAGTGCTCGCTCGGGACTTTGCTCTCGGGGCCAAGGCAAGAGGGCGTGCTTGCCCGCAGAACTGAGAACACGCTGTTGGGCAGAGCTGCAACTGACCGCTGGAGTTCAGCTCTCGCCGGACGGCAGAAGGCGAAGAACGAAGCCGCTTGCGAGCGGCGCAGTGCAGCGAAGAGCTCTCCGAATTCGCCGCTAGCTCCACGGTCCTTCTCAGCTGCGAGTAGCAGCGCTCGCAGTACACAGAGCTTCGCAAGGCCCGAAGACCCGGAGGGAAGTATGGCACACGGAAATGTGCCAGGACAGAGACGTGTTCTACGTTGTCCCTTCTCGTCATGCAGTTTGTGCCTCTGCTGCTTCTGCTGTTAGGAATCGCTCCTTGAAAGACGAGCGAGAGCGTCCTTCCGGGTGCATTGCACTGAGTCGAGTGCTCGCTCGGGACTTTGCTCTCGGGGCCAAGGCAAGAGGGCGTGCTTGCCCGCAGAACTGAGAACACGCTGTTGGGCAGAGCTGCAACTGACCGCTGGAGTTCAGCTCTCGCCGGACGGCAGAAGGCGAAGAACGAAGCCGCTTGCGAGCGGCGCAGTGCAGCGAAGAGCTCTCCGAATTCGCCGCTAGCTCCACGGTCCTTCTCAGCTGCGAGTAGCAGCGCTCGCAGTACACAGGGCTTCGCAAGGCCCGAAGACCCGGAGGGAAGTATCGCACACGAAAATGTGCCAGGACAGAGACGTGTTCTACGTTGTCCCTTCTCGTCATGCAGTTTGTGCCTCTGCTGCTTCTGCTGTTAGGAATCGCTCCTTGAAAGGCGAGCGAGAGCGTCCTTCCGGGTGCATTGCACTGAGTCGAGTGCTCGCTCGGGACTTTGCACTCGGGGCCAAGGCAAGAGGGCGTGCTTGCCCGCAGAACTGAGAACACGCTGTTGGGCAGAGCTGAAACTTACCGCTGGAGTTCAGCTCTCGCCGGACGGCAGAAGGCGAAGAACGAAGCCGCTTGCGAGCGGCGCAGTGCAGCGAAGAGCTCTCCGAATTCGCCGCTAGCTCCACGGTCCTTCTCAGCTGCGAGTAGCAGCGCTCGCAGTACACAGGGCTTCGCAAGGCCCGAAGACCCGGAGGGAAGTATCGCACACGAAAATGTGCCAGGACAGAGACGTGTTCTACGTTGTCCCTTCTCGTCATGCAGTTTGTGCCTCTGCTGCTTCTGCTGTTAGGAATCGCTCCTTGAAAGGCGAGCGAGAGCGTCCTTCCGGGTGCATTGCACTGAGTCGAGTGCTCGCTCGGGACTTTGCTCTCGGGGCCAAGGCAAGAGGGCGTGCTTGCCCGCAGAACTGAGAACACGCTGTTGGGCAGAGCTGCAACTGACCGCTGGAGTTCAGCTCTCGCCGGACGGCAGAAGGCGAAGAACGAAGCCGCTTGCGAGCGGCGCAGTGCAGCGAAGAGCTCTCCGAATTCGCCGCTAGCTCCACGGTCCTTCTCAGCTGCGAGTAGCAGCGCTCGCAGTACACAGGGCTTCGCAAGGCCCGAAGCCCCGGAGGGAAGTATCGCACACGAAAATGTGCCAGGACAGAGACGTGTTCTACGTTGTCCCTTCTCGTCATGCAGTTTGTGCCTCTGCTGCTTCTGCTGTTAGGAATCGCTCCTTGAAAGACGAGCGAGAGCGTCCTTCCGGGTGCATTGCACTGAGTCGAGTGCTCGCTCGGGACTTTGCACTCGGGGCCAAGGCAAGAGGGCGTGCTTGCCCGCAGAGCTGAGAACACGCTGTTGGGCAGAGCTGCAACTGACCGCTGGAGTTCAGCTCTCGCCGGACGGCAGAAGGCGAAGAACGAAGCCGCTTGCGAGCGGCGCAGTGCAGCGAAGAGCTCTCCGAATTCGCCGCTAGCTCCACGGTCCTTCTCAGCTGCGAGTAGCAGCGCTCGCAGTACACAGGGCTTCGCAAGGCCCGAAGCCCCGGAGGGAAGTATCGCACACGAAAATGTGCCAGGACAGAGACGTGTTCTACGTTGTCCCTTCTCGTCATGCAGTTTGTGCCTCTGCTGCTTCTGCTGTTAGGAATCGCTCCTTGAAAGACGAGCGAGAGCGTCCTTCCGGGTGCATTGCACTGAGTCGAGTGCTCGCTCGGGACTTTGCACTCGGGGCCAAGGCAAGAGGGCGTGCTTGCCCGCAGAACTGAGAACACGCTGTTGGGCAGAGCTGCAACTGACCGCTGGAGTTCAGCTCTCGCCGGACGGCAGAAGGCGAAGAACGAAGCCGCTTGCGAGCGGCGCAGTGCAGCGAAGAGCTCTCCGAATTCGCCGCTAGCTCCACGGTCCTTCTCAGCTGCGAGTAGCAGCGCTCGCAGTACACAGAGCTTCGCAAGGCCCGAAGACCCGGAGGGAAGTATCGCACACGAAAATGTGCCAGGACAGAGACGTGTTCTACGTTGTCCCTTCTCGTCATGCAGTTTGTGCCTCTGCTGCTTTTGCTGTAGGTAATCGCTCCTTGAAAGACGAGCGAGAGCGTCCTTCCGGGTGCATTGCACTGAGTCGAGTGCTCGCTCGGGACTTTGCTCTCGGGGCCAAGGCAAGAGGGCGTGCTTGCCCGCAGAACTGAGAACACGCTGTTGGGCAGAGCTGCAACTGACCGCTGGAGTTCAGCTCTCGCCGGACGGCAGAAGGCGAAGAACGAAGCCGCTTGCGAGCGGCGCAGTGCAGCGAAGAGCTCTCCGAATTCGCCGCTAGCTCCACGGTCCTTCTCAGCTGCGAGTAGCAGCGCTCGCAGTACACAGAGCTTCGCAAGGCCCGAAGACCCGGAGGGAAGTATGGCACACGGAAATGTGCCAGGACAGAGACGTGTTCTACGTTGTCCCTTCTCGTCATGCAGTTTGTGCCTCTGCTGCTTCTGCTGTTAGGAATCGCTCCTTGAAAGACGAGCGAGAGCGTCCTTCCGGGTGCATTGCACTGAGTCGAGTGCTCGCTCGGGACTTTGCTCTCGGGGCCAAGGCAAGAGGGCGTGCTTGCCCGCAGAACTGAGAACACGCTGTTGGGCAGAGCTGCAACTGACCGCTGGAGTTCAGCTCTCGCCGGACGGCAGAAGGCGAAGAACGAAGCCGCTTGCGAGCGGCGCAGTGCAGCGAAGAGCTCTCCGAATTCGCCGCTAGCTCCACGGTCCTTCTCAGCTGCGAGTAGCAGCGCTCGCAGTACACAGGGCTTCGCAAGGCCCGAAGACCCGGAGGGAAGTATCGCACACGAAAATGTGCCAGGACAGAGACGTGTTCTACGTTGTCCCTTCTCGTCATGCAGTTTGTGCCTCTGCTGCTTCTGCTGTTAGGAATCGCTCCTTGAAAGGCGAGCGAGAGCGTCCTTCCGGGTGCATTGCACTGAGTCGAGTGCTCGCTCGGGACTTTGCTCTCGGGGCCAAGGCAAGAGGGCGTGCTTGCCCGCAGAACTGAGAACACGCTGTTGGGCAGAGCTGCAACTGACCGCTGGAGTTCAGCTCTCGCCGGACGGCAGAAGGCGAAGAACGAAGCCGCTTGCGAGCGGCGCAGTGCAGCGAAGAGCTCTCCGAATTCGCCGCTAGCTCCACGGTCCTTCTCAGCTGCGAGTAGCAGCGCTCGCAGTACACAGGGCTTCGCAAGGCCCGAAGCCCCGGAGGGAAGTATCGCACACGAAAATGTGCCAGGACAGAGACGTGTTCTACGTTGTCCCTTCTCGTCATGCAGTTTGTGCCTCTGCTGCTTCTGCTGTTAGGAATCGCTCCTTGAAAGACGAGCGAGAGCGTCCTTCCGGGTGCATTGCACTGAGTCGAGTGCTCGCTCGGGACTTTGCACTCGGGGCCAAGGCAAGAGGGCGTGCTTGCCCGCAGAACTGAGAACACGCTGTTGGGCAGAGCTGCAACTGACCGCTGGAGTTCAGCTCTCGCCGGACGGCAGAAGGCGAAGAACGAAGCCGCTTGCGAGCGGCGCAGTGCAGCGAAGAGCTCTCCGAATTCGCCGCTAGCTCCACGGTCCTTCTCAGCTGCGAGTAGCAGCGCTCGCAGTACACAGGGCTTCGCAAGGCCCGAAGCCCCGGAGGGAAGTATCGCACACGAAAATGTGCCAGGACAGAGACGTGTTCTACGTTGTCCCTTCTCGTCATGCAGTTTGTGCCTCTGCTGCTTCTGCTGTTAGGAATCGCTCCTTGAAAGACGAGCGAGAGCGTCCTTCCGGGTGCATTGCACTGAGTCGAGTGCTCGCTCGGGACTTTGCACTCGGGGCCAAGGCAAGAGGGCGTGCTTGCCCGCAGAACTGAGAACACGCTGTTGGGCAGAGCTGCAACTGACCGCTGGAGTTCAGCTCTCGCCGGACGGCAGAAGGCGAAGAACGAAGCCGCTTGCGAGCGGCGCAGTGCAGCGAAGAGCTCTCCGAATTCGCCGCTAGCTCCACGGTCCTTCTCAGCTGCGAGTAGCAGCGCTCGCAGTACACAGAGCTTCGCAAGGCCCGAAGACCCGGAGGGAAGTATGGCACACGGAAATGTGCCAGGACAGAGACGTGTTCTACGTTGTCCCTTCTCGTCATGCAGTTTGTGCCTCTGCTGCTTCTGCTGTTAGGAATCGCTCCTTGAAAGACGAGCGAGAGCGTCCTTCCGGGTGCATTGCACTGAGTCGAGTGCTCGCTCGGGACTTTGCTCTCGGGGCCAAGGCAAGAGGGCGTGCTTGCCCGCAGAACTGAGAACACGCTGTTGGGCAGAGCTGCAACTGACCGCTGGAGTTCAGCTCTCGCCGGACGGCAGAAGGCGAAGAACGAAGCCGCTTGCGAGCGGCGCAGTGCAGCGAAGAGCTCTCCGAATTCGCCGCTAGCTCCACGGTCCTTCTCAGCTGCGAGTAGCAGCGCTCGCAGTACACAGGGCTTCGCAAGGCCCGAAGACCCGGAGGGAAGTATCGCACACGAAAATGTGCCAGGACAGAGACGTGTTCTACGTTGTCCCTTCTCGTCATGCAGTTTGTGCCTCTGCTGCTTCTGCTGTTAGGAATCGCTCCTTGAAAGGCGAGCGAGAGCGTCCTTCCGGGTGCATTGCACTGAGTCGAGTGCTCGCTCGGGACTTTGCACTCGGGGCCAAGGCAAGAGGGCGTGCTTGCCCGCAGAACTGAGAACACGCTGTTGGGCAGAGCTGCAACTGACCGCTGGAGTTCAGCTCTCGCCGGACGGCAGAAGGCGAAGAACGAAGCCGCTTGCGAGCGGCGCAGTGCAGCGAAGAGCTCTCCGAATTCGCCGCTAGCTCCACGGTCCTTCTCAGCTGCGAGTAGCAGCGCTCGCAGTACACAGGGCTTCGCAAGGCCCGAAGACCCGGAGGGAAGTATCGCACACGAAAATGTGCCAGGACAGAGACGTGTTCTACGTTGTCCCTTCTCGTCATGCAGTTTGTGCCTCTGCTGCTTCTGCTGTTAGGAATCGCTCCTTGAAAGGCGAGCGAGAGCGTCCTTCCGGGTGCATTGCACTGAGTCGAGTGCTCGCTCGGGACTTTGCTCTCGGGGCCAAGGCAAGAGGGCGTGCTTGCCCGCAGAACTGAGAACACGCTGTTGGGCAGAGCTGCAACTGACCGCTGGAGTTCAGCTCTCGCCGGACGGCAGAAGGCGAAGAACGAAGCCGCTTGCGAGCGGCGCAGTGCAGCGAAGAGCTCTCCGAATTCGCCGCTAGCTCCACGGTCCTTCTCAGCTGCGAGTAGCAGCGCTCGCAGTACACAGGGCTTCGCAAGGCCCGAAGCCCCGGAGGGAAGTATCGCACACGAAAATGTGCCAGGACAGAGACGTGTTCTACGTTGTCCCTTCTCGTCATGCAGTTTGTGCCTCTGCTGCTTCTGCTGTTAGGAATCGCTCCTTGAAAGACGAGCGAGAGCGTCCTTCCGGGTGCATTGCACTGAGTCGAGTGCTCGCTCGGGACTTTGCACTCGGGGCCAAGGCAAGAGGGCGTGCTTGCCCGCAGAGCTGAGAACACGCTGTTGGGCAGAGCTGCAACTGACCGCTGGAGTTCAGCTCTCGCCGGACGGCAGAAGGCGAAGAACGAAGCCGCTTGCGAGCGGCGCAGTGCAGCGAAGAGCTCTCCGAACTCGCCGCTTGCTCCACGGTCCTTCTGAGCTGCGAGTAGCAGCGCTCGCAGTACACGGAGCTTCGCAAGGCCCGAAGACCCGGAGGGAAGTATCGCACACGAAAATGTGCCAGGACAGAGACGTGTTCTACGTTGTCCCTTCTCGTCATGCAGTTTGTGCCTCTGCTGCTTCTGCTGTTAGGAATCGCTCCTTGAAAGACGAGCGAGAGCGTCCTTCCGGGTGCATTGCACTGAGTCGAGTGCTCGCTCGGGACTTTGCACTCGGGGCCAAGGCAAGAGGGCGTGCTTGCCCGCAGAACTGAGAACACGCTGTTGGGCAGAGCTGCAACTGACCGCTGGAGTTCAGCTCTCGCCGGACGGCAGAAGGCGAAGAACGAAGCCGCTTGCGAGCGGCGCAGTGCAGCGAAGAGCTCTCCGAATTCGCCGCTAGCTCCACGGTCCTTCTCAGCTGCGAGTAGCAGCGCTCGCAGTACACAGAGCTTCGCAAGGCCCGAAGACCCGGAGGGAAGTATCGCACACGAAAATGTGCCAGGACAGAGACGTGTTCTACGTTGTCCCTTCTCGTCATGCAGTTTGTGCCTCTGCTGCTTTTGCTGTAGGTAATCGCTCCTTGAAAGACGAGCGAGAGCGTCCTTCCGGGTGCATTGCACTGAGTCGAGTGCTCGCTCGGGACTTTGCTCTCGGGGCCAAGGCAAGAGGGCGTGCTTGCCCGCAGAACTGAGAACACGCTGTTGGGCAGAGCTGCAACTGACCGCTGGAGTTCAGCTCTCGCCGGACGGCAGAAGGCGAAGAACGAAGCCGCTTGCGAGCGGCGCAGTGCAGCGAAGAGCTCTCCGAATTCGCCGCTAGCTCCACGGTCCTTCTCAGCTGCGAGTAGCAGCGCTCGCAGTACACAGAGCTTCGCAAGGCCCGAAGACCCGGAGGGAAGTATGGCACACGGAAATGTGCCAGGACAGAGACGTGTTCTACGTTGTCCCTTCTCGTCATGCAGTTTGTGCCTCTGCTGCTTCTGCTGTTAGGAATCGCTCCTTGAAAGACGAGCGAGAGCGTCCTTCCGGGTGCATTGCACTGAGTCGAGTGCTCGCTCGGGACTTTGCTCTCGGGGCCAAGGCAAGAGGGCGTGCTTGCCCGCAGAACTGAGAACACGCTGTTGGGCAGAGCTGCAACTGACCGCTGGAGTTCAGCTCTCGCCGGACGGCAGAAGGCGAAGAACGAAGCCGCTTGCGAGCGGCGCAGTGCAGCGAAGAGCTCTCCGAATTCGCCGCTAGCTCCACGGTCCTTCTCAGCTGCGAGTAGCAGCGCTCGCAGTACACAGGGCTTCGCAAGGCCCGAAGCCCCGGAGGGAAGTATCGCACACGAAAATGTGCCAGGACAGAGACGTGTTCTACGTTGTCCCTTCTCGTCATGCAGTTTGTGCCTCTGCTGCTTCTGCTGTTAGGAATCGCTCCTTGAAAGGCGAGCGAGAGCGTCCTTCCGGGTGCATTGCACTGAGTCGAGTGCTCGCTCGGGACTTTGCTCTCGGGGCCAAGGCAAGAGGGCGTGCTTGCCCGCAGAACTGAGAACACGCTGTTGGGCAGAGCTGCAACTGACCGCTGGAGTTCAGCTCTCGCCGGACGGCAGAAGGCGAAGAACGAAGCCGCTTGCGAGCGGCGCAGTGCAGCGAAGAGCTCTCCGAATTCGCCGCTAGCTCCACGGTCCTTCTCAGCTGCGAGTAGCAGCGCTCGCAGTACACAGGGCTTCGCAAGGCCCGAAGACCCGGAGGGAAGTATCGCACACGAAAATGTGCCAGGACAGAGACGTGTTCTACGTTGTCCCTTCTCGTCATGCAGTTTGTGCCTCTGCTGCTTCTGCTGTTAGGAATCGCTCCTTGAAAGGCGAGCGAGAGCGTCCTTCCGGGTGCATTGCACTGAGTCGAGTGCTCGCTCGGGACTTTGCACTCGGGGCCAAGGCAAGAGGGCGTGCTTGCCCGCAGAACTGAGAACACGCTGTTGGGCAGAGCTGAAACTTACCGCTGGAGTTCAGCTCTCGCCGGACGGCAGAAGGCGAAGAACGAAGCCGCTTGCGAGCGGCGCAGTGCAGCGAAGAGCTCTCCGAATTCGCCGCTAGCTCCACGGTCCTTCTCAGCTGCGAGTAGCAGCGCTCGCAGTACACAGGGCTTCGCAAGGCCCGAAGACCCGGAGGGAAGTATCGCACACGAAAATGTGCCAGGACAGAGACGTGTTCTACGTTGTCCCTTCTCGTCATGCAGTTTGTGCCTCTGCTGCTTCTGCTGTTAGGAATCGCTCCTTGAAAGGCGAGCGAGAGCGTCCTTCCGGGTGCATTGCACTGAGTCGAGTGCTCGCTCGGGACTTTGCTCTCGGGGCCAAGGCAAGAGGGCGTGCTTGCCCGCAGAACTGAGAACACGCTGTTGGGCAGAGCTGCAACTGACCGCTGGAGTTCAGCTCTCGCCGGACGGCAGAAGGCGAAGAACGAAGCCGCTTGCGAGCGGCGCAGTGCAGCGAAGAGCTCTCCGAATTCGCCGCTAGCTCCACGGTCCTTCTCAGCTGCGAGTAGCAGCGCTCGCAGTACACAGGGCTTCGCAAGGCCCGAAGACCCGGAGGGAAGTATCGCACACGAAAATGTGCCAGGACAGAGACGTGTTCTACGTTGTCCCTTCTCGTCATGCAGTTTGTGCCTCTGCTGCTTCTGCTGTTAGGAATCGCTCCTTGAAAGACGAGCGAGAGCGTCCTTCCGGGTGCATTGCACTGAGTCGAGTGCTCGCTCGGGACTTTGCACTCGGGGCCAAGGCAAGAGGGCGTGCTTGCCCGCAGAACTGAGAACACGCTGTTGGGCAGAGCTGCAACTGACCGCTGGAGTTCAGCTCTCGCCGGACGGCAGAAGGCGAAGAACGAAGCCGCTTGCGAGCGGCGCAGTGCAGCGAAGAGCTCTCCGAATTCGCCGCTAGCTCCACGGTCCTTCTCAGCTGCGAGTAGCAGCGCTCGCAGTACACAGAGCTTCGCAAGGCCCGAAGACCCGGAGGGAAGTATGGCACACGGAAATGTGCCAGGACAGAGACGTGTTCTACGTTGTCCCTTCTCGTCATGCAGTTTGTGCCTCTGCTGCTTCTGCTGTTAGGAATCGCTCCTTGAAAGGCGAGCGAGAGCGTCCTTCCGGGTGCATTGCACTGAGTCGAGTGCTCGCTCGGGGCTTTTCTCTCGGGGCCAAGGCAAGAGGGCGTGCTTGCCCGCAGAACTGAGAACACGCTGTTGGGCAGAGCTGCAACTGACCGCTGGAGTTCAGCTCTCGCCGGACGGCAGAAGGCGAAGAACGAAGCCGCTTGCGAGCGGCGCAGTGCAGCGAAGAGCTCTCCGAATTCGCCGCTAGCTCCACGGTCCTTCTCAGCTGCGAGTAGCAGCGCTCGCAGTACACAGGGCTTCGCACCTCTAAATGTTTTACTACTGTGTTATGATTCTGTCTTCAGTTAATAGAACCCGATATACAACAAAGAGATGGGAGCACATGGAGATGCATTGGAGAGCCTACGCTGGAGGTAACACATTCATTTTTTACTCAAACAAATCCAAATTAGAAATGTTGAAAATTACCTGGGGCCATTTCAACAGCCAGCAAACTGACTAACACAACCAATCTTTGGCTTCTATTCAATCCTTTGCTTGTTTTACCTGGACCTTGAATATCTGTCTGCAGCCTTCCTCTCTGCAAATATATCACACTCGTCCTATTGAGAACCCATGGCTCATCACAGCTGCTTCACCACGCCTGCTTCCAGAAGAACTGGCAACTACAAGCTGGGAGCCAAGAGATACAACACTTCACTTGGAAAAGGGCCTTCCATGAATCCTAGAATCCCAGAATGGTTTGGACTGGAAGCGACCTTAGAGACAAATTATCTTCTTCCCACATCCTGACACGGGCAGGGACACTTTTCCACTAGTCCAGGTTGCTCCATGTCCGCTCCAGCCTGGCCCTGGACGCTTCCTGCCATGGGGCTCCTACACAGCCTCTTTGAGCAACATGTGCCTCAGCACCCACCCAAGGAAGAATTCCTTTCCAATATCCCATCTATCCCAGCCCTCTGGCAGTTTGAAGCTATTCCCCCTTGTCCTGCGAGTCCAGACCCTTTTCCAAAGTCCCTCCCCAGCTATCTTGGAGCCCCAGCAGGCACTGCAAAGGGCTCGAAGATCTCCCTGGAGCCTTCTGTTCTCCAGATTGGACACCCTCAGCTCTCCCAGACTGTCCTAGAGCAAAGAAGCTCCACCTTTCAAAGCACCTTAGACGCCTCCTACCGGCCAAACTCGATGGCAACGCTGGCCTTCCGGGCCCTACGGATATCGCTTCCGGTGTCGTTCGGGGTCACTCCCGGCTCTCTTCCCGCCCCCCATGGGGCCCTCAGGCGATGCCGCTCCTACGCCACTTCTGCCGCTGTCAGACCAACGGGGGGGCCGGGGGCCAGCCCAGACTCATCCACAATCCACACTGTCCTCGGCGGCTGCTGCGGGCTCACGGCGGCCCACACACCCGGAAGCAGAGCTCCGAACACAGAGGATCATAGCCCCACATTTGTGTTCGTCTCTGCACAAGGCAGGCCAGTCTTGCCATGCCCGGACTTTTCAGTTCAGCACGAGAATGAGAATACACCTGCGCCATGGGGGAGGAAACCTCTAAAGACTCCCTCATACGTGGTCGCTCAACTTAATGCCTAGGCACTTGCCATTCCTAAGGCTACACTAAAGCCTTTTTTACCTTGCGGGTAAGAAATGCCGTTGTTCTCGTGTGCAGCTAAAGGCGCAGCACAGGCAGGCCGGGACAAAAGCTGGGGCAGAGCCCTTCCTCACTCCTTCGCTGTGCTGTACTCCATGCAGCTAGAGCGAAGCGAGAAGGACGCGAGGAAGAAAAAGGCGTTCTTAAAGTAGCACCCTGGCAGCAGCCCTGAAAAGGCGCATAACACACGGCATCTCGCTGCCCTCCGTTCTACATACTCGCGGCTCCCTCTGCCGACTTGCAAAAGTTGCTACCAGAGCAGAGGCGGCCAGATTGAAGAGGCAGTGCCTAGGTTCACCTTCTCCTTACTGCACGTAAGCCACGTCCAGCTCCTCGCTGCACTCTGGATTTCCCTTCTCCGAGGCACTTACCGTGGTGCTGTGTGCAACTCGGCGCCTAGAAGTGACCGCCAATGCTTTCACAGCGGGCTGCAAGGGAACCAAGGAGCAGCACAAGCAGCAGTGCTTCAGCTTGCTCCTTCCGACTGCTAAGGGCACTTGGGAAGGCAAGCGAGAGTCAACCACCTTCCTCTCCTAGTAACGTGGTGCACACAAGCACGGGACTAGTGCCGCTTCGTTCACCGCCCTCGCCCAAGCGTGGAGCCGCTTTCACTTGCCGGCGGCCAGAAGCCGCTGCAAGGGCGCCACACAACCACAAGTGCGCCGGCAGCCAAGAGCTAGAGAACGCTGCTTCTGCCCAAGCCCGCCTAGGGCGTGCACCTTTGTTCTCAGAGCTCCGTGCAACAGTCTGCCTCTCTCGCAGTTCGAATGGAAAACGAAAGCTTTTCGCCTACGCCCGTCACAGAGATCCGTTGCCAGGACGAGAATGTCTTGTGGCCGGAGCTCGCCCCCGCCGCGAGGAAGCTGCTATTAGCACCGCGTTGCAGGGACACGTCTCGCTTCTTGACTACGTGCTCAGCGCTCTCCGAATTCGCCGCTAGCTCCACGGTCTTTCTCAGCTGCAAGTAGCAGCGCTCACAGTACATAGAGCTTCGCAAGGACCGAAGACCCGGAGGGAAGTATCGCACTCGAAAATGTGCCAGGATAGAGACGTTCTACACTGAGTAGAGACACAGACAGACAGAGAGTTCTACACTGCCCCTTCTCGTCGGCCATCTTGTGCTCTGCTGCCTCTGCTGTGACGAATAGGTCCTTGAAAGGCGAGCGACAGCGGCTCTCCAGGCACTGAAGAGAGTTCCCTAGGGACTTTTCGATGTAAAACTTTTTCCACCTCCAAAAATACATGGGTAAGTCCTAAAAGTTTTGGTTTTCTTAAGAATAGTTTCGCCCAAGTTTTGCTGTTCTAAACAACCATGGTTTCAGTCTTCACTTAACTGCTTGTTTCTGTCTTTTTGGCTAGTGGCAATCTAATTCTAAGGTAACTAGATGTGTTGGAAATCCATAAATTACATCTCAAGTTAGGTGGGAAAATTGGCTCGGAAGAAAATGGAATTGAGAATTTGGAAAGAATCCAGAGTGAGCTGATGTCACAATCCGAGATTCCCTTGGGTTCCAAATCCTTTCATTTGTGTTTTTGTGGGCTTTTTGAAGGCGGTGTACAGTTGAAGCCATGATTTAGCTGCGGTGAGACCTGCTCTGCTGTAAAAGCATTATTTTCTCAGTGAGCATGGACAACAGTTAGAGTGTCGTCTTTTAAGATTCCCTGCACTCCACTTATGGTGGCAAAAGCAGTGCCTTGACTGTAATCATAAAAGTGATTACAGCTTCATTGCTTTGACATCATGTAGGATGCTTCCTCCATCTGCTGTGGTCAGCATTAAGTAACAGATTTCTCAGTTTCTAGGAAGAGTCTAGCAAACAATCACCTTGCTCCTTCTCTTGCATTTATTCATCACTGCTATGCTGCTATACAGACAGGTAGTCTGTTTATGATTCAACAATTCAATGGGACATCAAGTAAATAACAAAGCAAAACTAACTACCGAAAGCACTATAAGGGCCAGAGATTAGCTTGGATCAAAACAGGTATTCTCCTAGCATTGTTTACAAACGAGTCAGCATGTGAAACAGAAGGCACAATGTAGTTTGTGCCTTGTTTTGGGCATGCCCGGAAGAAGGAAATTCTGATTTCACATACGGGAAAAGAAATGTTGACATTTGAATGAGATTGTTCATACTCCAGTAAAGGTTGCTTTGAAAGGTTGTGGAAGTCCTGTTAGGAAACATGGCTTTACAAGTCCTTTCCACCAGGAGACAACAGCTGCAGAACATCTGGGTGTGCCAGTGTTGAGAGCACCAGCAAAGATCAAAGTGGAGAAGTTGGTGAACAATGGCAGTGGCCTGGCGGAGGGCAAGTGGGGTGCTGGCTGTGGGACCAGGGGAGTCCTGACTGATTTAGGAGGCGTGTGATGGTCTGTGCCAGCAAGCGGAGTAGTGCTGTGGCCTTGGCACACTGCTAATACTGGAATTCAGTGGGGTCACTGGGCAGGCTGAGTGTGTGAGCTGCTGGAGGGACCCAGTTTGCCCACATGTAAACATCCAGTCTCACTCTTGCCAGCCACAGAAAGGAGCAGGATGTGGCTGCTGGCGATGCCTGTCACGTATATGTAGTGTATATGTGTGCTATCCCAGCCTGCTGGGAACACTTCTTCTTTGGGACTGCTTGGGCTGAGGGAGAGAAAGCAGTGGTAGTTTCTGAGGTTTCGAGTTTGCTCGAGTTTCTCAGGCTGTTTCTGGAGCCACCCCGAGTTCTCTTCCTTGAAGCATTTCAAGTCCTGCTAATTTTCAAAATTCAAACAGACACAGCCCTAAGCTAGTTGATCTGACTTCAGAGCTATTCTTACGCTGAGCTGTTGGATGATCTGATCTCCTGAGATGTCTTCCATCTCAGTTTATGACCTGGTTCTTGTGAAAAGTAGGATCTTTTAGCCTGGAGAAGAGAGGTTTCTGGAGAGACAGTATTGTGGCCTTTGAATATGTAAAGAGGGTATAAGACAAATGGAGAAAGACTTTTTAGGAAAGTTTGCAGAGACAGGATAAGGGGCCATGCTTTCAAACTGAGACTAGGTTTAGATTGGCTAAAAGGAAAAACTTTTCTACAATGAAGCTGGTGAGACACTCAAACGGGTGTTCCAGAGAAGTTGTGGATGCCCCATCATTGAGAGTGCTCCTTATCAGTTTGGCTAGTCTTGAGCAATTTGATCTACTGTAAGATCTACCTGGCAAGGAAGTTGGACTACATGATCTTTAATCACAGACTGTTGTATGATTCCGTGGAAGACAGAATGCAATAAAGTTCATATTTCAGATTTTGGCGCAGACATATTTATTTTTTCTCACTTTATGCATCATTGCAATGACAACTTGTTAGCTTCTGAAATGATTAGCTGAGATTGATTTCCTTCCTTAGTTTCATTTTCTCTGTTATTCCTTCACTCTTGGACTTTTTTTTTCACTAGATTCCCTCTTTCAGTAAACTGCCCTTAAGTATCACTTTGCTCCCCACCTGGCTTTTTTTTTTTTTTCAATGACACCTTTTCACTGGTTCGTTTTGGGCCTTTGCTGCTTGAAGTCCAGCAGCCTCCTTGTCTGAGCATTACGGAGCTTTCTTTACAGCTTCATCACTATGCAAAAAGCCATAAATTACTGTGTTCCATCTCACATACCATCAAGTATCACACTAATATTCCCTCTGCTGAATAGCTGGTTGGTTTACATAGACCAGCCAAATACCAGGAAATCCAGATGGCAGCAAGAATCTTGTAGACTACTCCCGCTGTTCATTTAAATTCTGGAGAAGTCAGGTGAGGTATCACATTCTCTTGAAAGAAGTGTCTATCATCTCGGACATTCTAGAATGGGCTATTAATATTGTCATGAGTTTCTGGCTAGACTTTTTAGTATGCAAATTCAAATTCAAATGATCTGAAATGATAGAACTTCAAGAAATTTTTTTTCCCAGAATCGAAGTATGATGGAGTTCCATAGGGAGAATCTTAATCTTAGTTATTCTATTCCATCTCACATCATGGCTGGGGGCAGGGAGAAGGGAGTATCTTTGGGGGACAATGGGTTCCGGTGTAGTCAGTAAGCTGGGCAGAGGAGCCATCAGGTATTTTCTGTTGTTGGGCGGGGGGGGGGGGGGATTCGTGTGAACTCTTCCTTTCTTGTACCCTGCCACTAGTATTGTTGCTAAAATTGTTTGTTTTCTCATCCAAGTGACAAAATCAGCACACTTAATGAGGGATGAAGAGGGAGCAGCGACCTCAGAACAGGAGGAAGAAGAAGCAGAGCCTGCTGTCCTCCAGAAGAAAAAAACACTACCAGCCAACTTTGCATCATCTGTGAACTTCCTGGGCGTGTACTCTATCCCCTTGTCCAGAACACTGAGCAAGATATTAAACAGGACTGGGCCCAAGACCGAGCCTTGGGGACCAGCTGGATGAACTCTATTTCCCACCACTCTGTGGGCCTGGCCATCACCCAGTTTGTCACCCAGCAAACAGCCCACCCATGCAAACCATAAGCAGACAGTTTCTTCAGGAGAATGATGTGAGACTCATTGCAAAAAGGATCAGGGAGATGCCTAGGAAGAGTCTCAGGTGAATCCAGGAGACTATAGTGGAGGAAGGACGCGAGGAAGAAGAAGGCGTTCTTAAAGTGGCACCCTGGCAGCAGCCCTGAAAGGGCGCATAACACACGGCGTCTCGCTGCCCTCCGTTCTACATACTCGCAGCTCCCTCTGCCGACTTGCAAAAGTTGCTACCAGAGCAGAGGCGGCCAGATTGAAGAGGCAGTGCCTAGGTTCACCTTCTCCTTACTGCACGTAAGCCACGTCCAGCTCCTCGCTGCACTCTGGATTTCCCTTCTCCGCGGCACTTACAGTGGTGCTGTGTGCAACTCGGCGCCTAGAAGCGACCGCCAATGCTTTCACAGCGGGCTGCAAGGGAACCAAGGAGCAGCACAAGCAGCAGTGCTTCAGCTTGCTCCTTCCGACTGCTAAGGGCACTTGGGAAGGCAAGCGAGAGTCAACCACCTTCCTCTCCTAGTAGCCTGTAACGTGGTGCACACAAGCACGGGACTAGTGCCGCTTCGTTCACCGCCCTCGCCCAAGCGTGGAGCCGCTTTCACTTGCCGGCGGCCAGAAGCCACTGCAAGGGCGCCACACAACCACAAGTGCGCCGGCAGCCAAGAG